>NC_056731.1:1710147042-1710209542 GCF_019279795.1 Protopterus annectens | reverse complement strand
CACTTCTTGCACTGCAGTTCTAATTATAATTTATATTCAGCTTTATTAAAGTAGCAAGTAACATGCTGAAAGTAGAAATATCTGATGCCCCCACTTGTAAAAATGTTTCTTATCCAAAAAAAGACCTGCTGCCTGCCAGCTATCTACTTGTTTCATGGGGAAAACATGATCAAAGTAAAAATTGAAAAGCAAACAAGAAATAAGCTCAAGATACATTGCTTAAAAGGATTATTGTACAGGTTATGGACCACACGATTGGCATTCTGTTTAGTTTACGGGTAAAGCCTGCAGAGATGACTGGAAGTCTCCAAGTGTAATGAGCTTATTAAAATAATGTAATCTGTCCTTTATTACAAATACTGTCATATGCATTTCAATACCCAAGGCTTATACATTATCTAGTTAAGTATTCTCTACATGGCAACAATAGAAAGGCTTTCAATGTTGGCAGTTCTTTAACAGTATGCTTATTAAAGCTTACTTGCATCTTACGATCTTAGCAAAGCTTACCTGATGGTCATTAAAGTATTGCTACTTAAACACAGAGCAACAGGCACTTTGAGTAATAAGCATAAATCAACAGTACAAAAATATGACAGAAACCAGACCATTCTGCAAAAATCAAGGACAGATGAAAAGCCACTCTAGTACTTGTGTCTACCTTGGATGGGGGGATACTCTGCACATTTACACTGCATAACTACTCCTTGCCTTGCTTCGACACATCCAGAGTCACTACATGGAGGAGTGGGGTGCAACAAGTATGTCACAATTTGAAATGTCTCTGGCTGACTGTCATGGCCATGACACATTTGTCATATCTCTCAACCTCAGAGCAAGAAATGGACAAAGCCATACAAAGAAGTGGGACAAAGGCCCAAAAATAATTTTTAAATATTGCTCTTATAAACTTAGAAAGATAATAGAATAGGTCTTGCATTAGTATGAATTTTCTGAATGGTATGAAATCTGAAACTCAAACGTCTGTCATTATTTTCTAACTTCAGTCTTTAATGATTTGTCACTAATTTGCCAAAAAAAACACAATTTTATGAAAAATGGACCAAACATGTGATGTAAAAATATAAAATAGCCACACAATACAGCTGGGAACCTGTCAAAGAAGGGACACTTTAATATTAGTACTGCTAACTTGAGCAGCTGACAAAATAAAATAATCTACATGCATTTCTGAAATAAAAGTAATCTATAACTCTGATTATTACAGTTATTTCTTAATTGTAAACCCTCCATTTTTTCTTCCAAAATTGCTATTTTGCAGAGGGATTATTAGGGGGAAGAGCAACATTTTGAGCCAAAATCAGGGACAGTTGAGAGGTTTGGCTATGCCTAATTCTATAAAGCAATTTATTTGCATGTACCTCTCAACCTGTTAATGCAATAAATCTGGACAAGGCCAAATATATTGGGGGAACATATAAACAGTACTAAAAATTGCTCTTGTATAAACTGAGACAGTTAATAGAACAACAGGTCTTACTTTAGCATGCATTTTTCTGAAGGTTATGAAGTCTGAAACTCAGTGTGTCATTATTTAGTGACTTAATTCCTAAATGATTTGCCAGAAAACCACAAATTTTATGAGGAACAATCCAAAAATAAGAAGCAAAAATCTATTCATTCTTTGAAAATCTGGACAGTTGGGAGGTATAGTTCAGCTGGGGCTGTCTTTAAGTTTGCCGCCCTTCCCCCTCACAAAATCATTGTCGAATGGAGCCTCCCCCTGCAGCCATTCCAATGATCCATTACTTGGCTATTTCACTCCATTTACCATTAGGGTTACCACCTGTCCCACTTTGCGAGGGACAGTCCCTCTTTGGGCAGTTGTGTCCTGACAAAAGATATTAAAAATGGCAAATTATGTCCCATATTTTATGTAATAGTTGCATAAATAGTTATTTCTGTATCTAAATTACCTAAATGTTACAAGAAACAAAATAAGCAACTAAACTGCTACAAGAATAAGCTTTTATTTAGGCAAAAGAGTAAAGTTCTATCCTTTGTACTGACCATGGGTATGTGGTGGCCTGTAAAATCTGATGTGTGTCCCGAAAATGTCCTACTTTGGCCATTTGAAAAGGTGGCAACCCTATTTACCATAAACACTAATGTGCATACTGATTTACTTCTATGATGATTTGGACTTCATTTGAAAGTTTTATTTTGCATTTTACAGCACAAACACTAAGACATCTGCTAAACAAACTTAGCATTAAAACTTCTCTGCCTTTGAAACTCACATTCATTGAAGCAGCATTGAAACCCACATTCAAAGAAAATACATTTTACCAGTGGCAGAACTGCCCAATTCAGAACATCTTTCCAGTAAACAATGAAACAAAATGCATACACCCATAATGACAAAACTGCCCAGTTCAGACCATTTCCATCAAAAAAAAGTCTACTCAAACTTCTACAGTCCACCATTATCATTAAATATGCACAATTCTACAGTCCACCATTATCAGTAACTATGCACAATTATACAGTCCACCATTATCAGTAAATATGCATAATCTCTGAAGAAGTAAAAAAGTCATCTAAATAATTCCACATTAAATAAATCTGTAACTAATGAAGAGGTTGCTGCTAGCAAACACCTTTATATTTCATGGTTTCATCGAAAATAAAGTGTCTGATGCCCCTGAGGAATAAATTGCCTATATTACATTAAAAATTATAAGCTAGTAATATTGCAATAGGAAATGGATAGCAAACTGATAACAGGCTCATAGTTAGTATCTTAACTTTTTCAGTACGGCAGCATTCACCCCTTGTGGGAGTAGAACCAACAACCTTCTGCATCAAAAGCAAGTACACATCCTGTTGTGCTATTAACAATGCAAGCTGACTTAGCATAAGCAGCACTAAACTTCTCTTCCCCTGCAGCTCTCAGCTCCTTGTAAAATCTACTCAATACTCAATTGCATCTCCACTTCGCAGCACAAGAAATCTGGAAAAAGCCAAATTTATTGGGGGGGGGGGTCAAAAGCCCAAAACCAGGGACACATTAAACATTGCTTGTATAATCTTGGAAAGTTGCTAGAATAAAATGCTGTGTTACCACCATAAATTTTATTGCCAAGGTCCCTGTGCAAAAGAGTCAGATCAACATACCACTATGCCAAATCAGCTGCTTTGTGAAAGAAAAATGCTGTGTTACCACCATACATTTTACTACCAATGTCCCTGTGAAAAACAGTCAGAGCAACATACCACTATGCCAAATCACCTGCTTTGTGAAATAAAAATGCTGTGTTACCACCATACATTTTACTGCCAAGGTCCCTGTGCAAAACAGTCAGAGCAACATACCACTACGCCAAATCAGCAGCTTTGTGAAAGAGCGGAAGACTGAAACTTAAATGGCTATCATTTAATGAATTCAGTTCACACCATAGCTGTCAACCTTTTAGCACAAAACACCTGGACAAACCCAGTAATGAGGGAATACAGCCCTCAGACATATTCAGTGAATTCAGTTCTTGCCATAGCTGTCAACCTTAGCACAAAAACCTGGACAAAGCCAATAATGGGGTAATGCAGTCCCAAAAATAAGGACACATTTCAAATATTCATCTTATAAACTTAGAAAATTGCTAGAATAAAAGGTTGTGTTAGTATGTATTTTCTGAAGATTATGAAGTCTGAAATTCAAATGCTTGTCAATTTTACTTCCGACGGAACAAAAACAATTTTCAGCAGAGGCCCAGGGAGAAATACTGCAGACGCATGTCTTTGTAAAATGGCAGGACACCAGAGCAAATCCACACAATCACAGTGATGAGATGCAGACTCCACACAGAAGGCACCCCAGCCAAGAATCAAACCAGAAAAACTATAGCTGTGAGGCAACAATGCTACCACTGCACCATTAAATATGCAAGGAATTAAACATTCAGAAACCTGAAGTCTGAAATTCAAATGCCTGTCAATTTTATTTAACATTTGTTAATCAAGACAGTCTGACTTGGAACAAAAAAACAATTTTCAGCAGAGGCCCAGGAAGAAATAATGGAGACATGTCTTTGTAACATGGGAGGACATAAAAGCAAACCCACACAAATACCGGGAGAAAATGCAGACCCCACACAGAAGGCACCCCAGCCAAGAATCAAACCTGAGAACCTGCAGCTGTGAGGTAACAATGCTACCACTGCACCATCAAATATCAAGCATGACAGCATTTAGAAACCACAGATATTATGAGGAACAGATCAGATCAAATATGAGGCAAACATCTGCAATTTATTTACAAATGGTGGTGGGTAGGGAATTCAGGTCCTTAACACCTGCATACAAGGTACAGGGTTAAAGCCTGAGGTATTCCCTACCACACCACCATGGGTTTGTTCTAGCCACCAGTATTTAATACCACGCCACCATGGGTTTGTTCTAGCCACCAGTATTTAATACCACACCACCATGGGTTTGTTCTAGCCACCAGTATTTAATACCACACCACCATGGGTTTGTTCTAGCCACCAGTATTTAATACCACACCACCATGGGTTTGTTCTAGCCACCAGTATTTAATACCACACCACCATGGGTTTGTTCTAGCCACCAGTATTTAATACCACACCACCATAGGTTTGTTCTAGCCACCAGTATATAACACAACTGGGGCTACATACACACACACACCTTCAATAGCGCAATGTAGATCCCATCACCCCTCATCCCCTTACCTTCCATAGCTGTCCGCGATCCATATAGCTGGACCATTAAATCCATATCTGGCACATCCGAGCACATACGCAAGATCCCTGACGAGACTCCTGGAGCACATCCAACATGCGAGATTCCCAACGAGACTCCAGCCTGCTGACATCGCAGTCCGAGTCCGATCTGTTTCCAGCTACAGTCTATGCAGTTAAAACTGCATAGACTTCTGGGAGCTCTGCTCTTACATGTTTCCCAGTCTGGACTGCTGCTGAAACAGTTTGCACATGCTCCAGACTGTCTCAGCAGCAGTCCGGACTAGTGCGCATGAGCGAAAGTCCGCGATTTTTAAAATTTTTTTATCATTTATTTTTCTTTTATTTTCTTTATTTTACAGCTGGGGGGGCAGCAGTCCATCAGTCCAATAGCACGGGCCGCCCCTGTTTGTTACAGATGTCTGCTTGCATATAGCTGGTTAGTATATTTTTTTTAATTATTCTGCTTTTTACTTTGCAGATTCCTAGCAGGTATAACTAATGGACTTCCTGTTAATTATCTGTGAGTAGTGGTGTCATGAACGATAACCTAATATGTAGTACTAAATATTGTACTCATTCTGATCTAGATGGAAGTTTATGTAATCTGGCTTTTCTGAAGTTTAAGCGTTTGCTATACTAAAGTGTAGAGGTTGTATAATTTATCCCTATCTGTAAGGCATTTTTCCAGACATAGGTTAACTTTTCAAGTACTAACTCAGCCAAGCCCAAAACTGTGAAACTGAATGTCTGAGAAGGCTATTCTACAAATTCTACTTGACAGAACATTTTTTTTTCAGCTGTGGAGATACGCACCTCATACAAGGGAAGACCTCTTGAACCAGCCATTAATTATTAATTATGCAGTTTCTTTACTGGGTGTTGATTATGCCAGTTCACATTATTAATCCTAGCTTACCTGTGGATATTTGTAATGCAGTTTTATTGCTGCCAGGAAATTGTGTTCTGTCCGGTAATACATACCAACCCTTATGGTATGCAGGTAGCTTGCAACATAAACATTTATTACAGACAAAGCTGTAACTGTATTTATAGCAGTCATTAACACAAGTGATTACAGATTGTTCAGACTGTCTTTTCTGCCCCATTCTAAACTATTCATGCACAGGTTTCTGTCTTAATAATGACTTTCTACCTGTTATCAGCAATTTTTCTACCTTTCCATGATTATCTGTCATTCTTCCTACATGTATAACACTCCATTATTACGTGTTCTTACTACGTCTATAACTTATAAAGCCTACTGCTATGAAAGATCTACCACTGGATGAACTGGCATTTCTTGCAGTGCAGTATCTGTGATTCCATCTCCCCAGATTGACAAACCCTGGAATATTTTTCAGTAATTATTGTACTGGAGATCAAAGTACTGTAACTATTATTTCACCCTTGCAGGGAGCCCTTTCCCCACTGGTGTGAAGCCTTGCAGATGGTATAGGGCAGTAAAGAGGAGTGGAAGGCAAAGCCCCCAACATGGTGCATTGCATTGCCTTGTCACTGCAAAAATGCTCATTATATATTGTTGCTCATAGTTTTTCTGGGTGTACTGTAATGAGTTTGACTTGTCCAATTTCCTGTTGGCAGGTTTTATGGTAAATTTTAACTAGTGATCTTGCGTCTATCTCCCATGAGGGCCTACTAAAGATAATAAACAGTATCATGAATTCGTAAGCTGTGCAAGTTAATTCTTTTTCTAATTGCATAAATTTACTTTCAGCATCTTCCTACTAGCCTATCCACTGAATCTAGATACATTCACATGCTATTACTCTAATAGTGTTTTCCACCAAAATAAAGCATTTCCTTCTTCTAGTCTTCTGTTTACCCCATTGGGAACATGTTGTAGCACACATTTTTCTAACAGAAGTGGTCAAGGACCCCCATGATCACTTATTTCAACCTATTCAATAATAATGAATTTGAAAGAATCCCCTGGATTTTCCATTAAATGCTTAGCCAAAGCATTTGTTTCATTTTTCTTTTTAACATCACTAATATGCTCACATACTCAGTCCTTTAACCTTCGCTCTGTTTTCCCAGTGTAGTAAACAGGGTATTGTTGTCACAGAGATGCATAAACTAACCCACCAGTTTGACAGTTATAAGCCCCTTTAACTTTAACAACCTTCTAATTTATCTTAAACATTTCCCCCACCCACATAAATTTACAAAAAGAACAGTGCCCACACTTACCCATTCTTGGAGTTCTTCCATTAACTTGATGCACTTTCTAAATATATAAGTTCTCTAAAATTATTCTTAAGTTACGTCTTCTCCTATACATTACCTGTGGGTTTTCACCCATCTTCTGCCCAATATTTTTATCATCTTTTAAAATCAGCCAGTTCTTCTCTAATATAGTTTTAATTGCAATACTTTCAGAGCGATAAACAGTAATAAAGACCCCTTTATAAGGCTTTTCATTGTAATTAACAATTTCACCCATATTAGAATTTGCAGCATCAGCTATATTAAAAACTTGAGCTTCACTTAATTTCACTTCAAACCCAGCTCCAACAACCATTGCTTCATCTCTTGGTTTCAGAATCGAAGCAAAAAAAATGATGTTCCCTTTTATTTATTACTTCTAACATTAGATTATGGTCTAATAAAAAAGGGTAGTCCCGTCCCAAAAACATATTCTTTATTATGTCACACTCATCAAGGAATGCTTTGAATGAAGACACCATTCGGGCAGCCGTAGCAATCTGGACTTTTATCACAGCCCTCTTTTGAGCAAAGGGATGGCAACTCGAATAATGCAAGTATGTATTAAAAAAAAGTCAGTTTACGATGGACCATAGATAAAAATTGATTGTTAGTCCTATCCTTTTTAAGCTGTATATTGAAATACACAATGCTCAAATCACTAACTTGATGGGTAAAAGTTATAAAATTCGTAGTATCATTAATAAACATTAAAAATGCATTTAACAAATTCAAATCACCCACCCAGGCAATAAATATGTCATCTAAAAATGAGTATATAACTTACAGTACTTCATAAACTCAGATTCAAAAACAAAATTCATTTCCCATTGTACCATGACAATGTTGGCAAATAAACCACCACACACCAAGCTCATAGCCACTCCAGTCCATTGTAAATAATATTTACACTCAAACCACAAAAAATGTTTTTTAAAACCATCTCCATTAATGTTCCATATGTATTTATTTGACTTTGTGGAATTCCTTTTTTCTGTAGGAATTTCTATCCAAAAACATAGCTTTAGGATAGGTAATGGTGCCCCTCACATCCACAATGGGGTGTATGACTGGCTGTTTCAAATCCTTATGTAGTTTTGGAATGCCAAAGATCATAGGTGCACAGGGAAATTATATGATGAAAATGTTTAAGATAAGTATGTGTGTGTGTGTGTGTGTGTATATATATATATATATATATATATATATATATATATATGTAAAATATATTTTGGGCACTTTAAAACTGAGGGTAGGGGGTTTGATTTTGAACCATGTGACTTTGGATTAATTATTTAGATTTAGAGTTGTGATTTTAATGTCTGATGAAGTCTTAACATTGTATGAAATTAAATTGTTTAATAAACATGTTCCTTTTGTTAAACAGTAGATTGTTTTTGTGATTAGTTGGAGCATTTGAGTCCTCAGCTTCCGTTCAATGCTTTATGTTTATTTTAAATCCATGTTTTAGTAATTTATTGTGGTTTGTGTTTGCTTTGGATGGATGGCTTTTGGATTTTCTTCTGCTTCACAACCATTTTTCTCAGATTCTGAATGTACTGATGTGAACAAAGCAGTGGGTGACCTGATTCTTTTAATTCAGCAATTAAGCCAGAAGCTTGATCTTTTGGCTGTAGAATTGCAGCAGTGGCATCCTGGCGAAATGAGTAATATTCCTCCATCTGATCAATAAGAGCAGCATTCTAGGATTGAACCTTCTATTGGGATGTCTATGACTTCGGGACAAGGTGGTAGGTTTATCACCTCATTCCCTCTAGAGAACCCAGTGAGTTCTGGACTTCCTAATTTAAATGACTGATTACAGCAAAACATGTTTTTTACCAAACTAAGGGTCTTGCATCCTGATGGAACCCTGAAGGAAACTTTAGACATGTATTATTATAAACTTTTGAAAGTTTGGAAACTTCAAATTGAAAATGCATACCTTCTTGAATGCATCAAAAGCAACCAGGTTCCAAAAGGACTAAGAACTTGGAAGCTTCTAATGGGGTTGGTGAGGAATTCAGGCTTACATCATGCATTAATTGGCCTTATTTGATTTGCATGGTGTGAGTACATGGAGGTATTCATTAAACATAACTCTAAACTGGTGGAAGAACTTATTAAGGAAGTTAAAGAGTTCAGAATTGTAATTACCACTGATTTGCTATACGTAAAATCTCAAACTGAGTACAATCATATTTTTAAGAAAACTGACAATCACATCAGTAAAGCAGAAGATCATAAGATTAAAACATTTGAAAGGGACCGTAATGATTATTCATTAAATAAAGCATATCCGAACCCACCCCTTCTCAGGAATGGGGCTATAAACATCATGATTCAGATATTTCAGCCAATCACACTAATAGTAACATTAATATTAATGATGCTACTGAACAGGAAGAGAGCAGGAATGCCCCTTTAGAACCCCTGGCCTTATGTTGCTCCGAAAGGATAAGAGAGAGATACCAGAATCAAGGTTATCATTGAGTCCAACCAAACTCAGACCACCCTTTGCACCTCCCCCCGCAACCATCCATTCAACAACAGCTGAGAGGCAGGCAGAACTGGAATCACTACTGGAATTAGGAAGTGGAGCCATCCTGGGTGAAGAGATAAACATAATGGGTGGCGGATTTATTCTCAAAAGGATTTACCTTTGATCCTGCAGTAAGAACTAATGTAGCAAATGTGCTTATTGATTTGAAACTATTTGTGAGGAAGCTTAATCTTGTTATATTGTTAGGTGAATCACATGATTCATTGGATGAGTTTCAGGTTCCAAGTGTTTGTAATCCACCTCTACATCCTACATTACTGTTGTTTAAAAGGATGTGTGAGTTGGATTTATGGCATGTATTAAACAACCATCTGAATAATTATGAGCTATTTAATTTAAGTTGTGAAGAAAGGGATTTAGTGAAACTACTTAGACAGTTGAAACATCAGAATTATGAAGCTGTATAAGGGTGGGGGAGTGTTGGTGATAGATTTTCATGATTCTATTAATATGATGTATAGCATTTTGTTCAGTGACACATATAATGGAATATCAAGGAATGGAATGAATATTGCACATAGGAGAATTTGTACCCAGCTCAGTGACATGCTATTGGAACGGCGTATTTCCCTGTCTGAATACACATTTTTGAAAGTTTCTAATCCTGTTATTCCCACTATATTTGGGTTGCCTAAACTATGCAAAAGTATAGAACATCTTCCTATGCAACCCATAGTAGATGCTCGGAATTCAGTTATATCCACCTTGGCAAAGTTTTTGGACATTAAATTAAAGGGCCTATTAAAAGAAATGAACAACCTCTATGTGTGGACTCTTGGGATTTTTTTGAGTAAGTGTAATAAATTAAAGTTTGATGAGTCTTTATATTTCTGATCATAGATGTAAAATATTTGTTTTCAGTGATCCCACATGATGTTGGATTAAGCTGATTTGATGATTATTTGTTTAAAAATGGTGTCCAACAGGATAAAATCAATATGTATGTTGAAATGATGGAAATTGTGTTGAAAAACATTTTTTTAATTTTTTGATGAACGTTTTTTTACACAGGAAAAAGGTGTAGCTATGGGGGCATCCTGCAGCCCATTATATTCAAATATTGTAATGTGGGAATGGGAACATAGGTTTTTATTGAAACACGAGATGTTTCAAGGTTGTGAACGACATTTAAGATACCTGAAGATATGTTTTATCATCTGGAGGGATAGTAAGAGTAAAGTGGATGTCCCACCACTGAATTTTTGGAATTCTCTTATGTGGTTAATGAAAGATGTATTAGTCATTTAGATGTGAATTTGGAGAAGGACTTGGATAATCATAGGTACATTTCTAAGATTTATAAGAAACCTACGTATTCCAATTCCTTTTTACATTATACTAGCTCCCATCCAAATCCCCAAAAAAGAGCTGTTGTGAAGGGGCAATTTGTTAGGGCCACACAGATGGTCTCCTTATAGGATGATTTTTTTTAACAGAATGTGTTTTTTAGAGAATATGTTTTTAAAAAGAGGGAATCCTTCTGATTTTGTTAATGAGAACAAAATGGAAGTTATTAATAAGAGGAAAAAGGGTTTTTTTATACCAATTCTCATTTTGGCAAATCTTGATTTGATAGGATCCCAAAGATTCTTGGGGGAAAATAATGATAAAGAAGCAAATAACTTTAAGCTTTCCTTTATTACTACTTTTACTATTGATTATGATTGAGTCAGAGATGTAATTTTTAAAAACTGGTCTATATTAAAAGAAGATTGGCTTGTTAGGCAAAGAATAAGTGAAAAACCTTTAGTAGTGTATAAAAAGAGCCACAATTTGATAAAAAAAATGTGGAGAAGCCACATATGGACAGGGACAACACTAAATCTTATTTTATGGGAAAATGTGGGAGCTGTTCCTCATGTCCATATATCAGTACAGGGGAACTTTTTGATATTAATGGGTATCAAATGAAAATTAAATGTAAATTTAATTGTAATGGTATTGGTGTAGTTTATAAGGCGTTATGTCAGTGTTGTTCTTCATTTTATATAGGGAAAATAGAACATAAATTAAAGAATCGGGTATATGAGCATATATATGAAATTAATAAGCAGAAAATGACTAATGCCTTATTTAAGCATATATTAGACTATCATGGACACAATTTTAGATTTGTTGTCATTGAGCAAGTTAAGGAAAATCATAAATGTGGCCCTTGGCAATTATGGCTAGAGAAAAGAGAATATATTGAATTTTATGTCTGAAAGTAGTTGGTGGGCCAGAGCTTAATAAAATGGCATCAGTTGGTTGCATTTTAAAATTAAAAGCACAGTGTAGATAGCTAATTTGAGGAATGTTTTATTAATTTCATTTAATTTTTTATACATGTTTATATTTATTTTTGTGTTTGTGGGGATATATACATATATCACATAAATATTTACTATTTGGGGGTAGTTGTTGGGTTTAAGTTAAGTGAATATATATGTGTAAAATATGTTTTGGGCAATTTAAAACTGAGGGTAGGGGGGTTGATTTTGAACCATGTGACTTTGGATTAAGTATTTAGATGAAGAATTGTGATTTTAATGTTGTCTGATGAAGTCTTAACATTGTATGAGATGAAAGTGCTTAATAAATGTGTTCCTTTTGTTAAACAGCAGATTGTTTTTGATGTTAGTTGGAGTGTTTGAGTTCTCAGCGTCTGTTCATCGTGTTATGTTCACTTTTGTTAGAAAAATGTGAGCTCCAGTGGCAGTTGTTGTTAAATGCTAGTGTGTGGAATTGGGTTAAATGAACACCTATCTATTAGCTGTATTTTAAAATTAAAGGCTTTGCATAGATTGGGATGTTGTATTTAATTTTTATTTTTATGTTTATATGTCCCTTTGTTTTTACAAAGGTTTTAATATGTACAGATGGATTTAATTGAATAGTGTGAGTTCACTTAAGAAATAAAGAGACTTGGCTGTCATGTGATTTGTTGGAAAGTTATTTAAATGGTGTTTGGAATTTGTTTTAATGTTTTTAAATGAAAAATGAAATCACTTAAATTACATTTGTTATAACTTCCTTATTGTTTAGTGGTGGTTTTTGAAGTGTGAGTGCATCAGAGTTACTGTGGCCAGGTTTGTCTTTTGTGAAGTCTCTGGAGTTTAACTGGTTTCTTAGTTTAGCCTGACTAGAAGGACTTCTCACGTATTTCACCTTGCCTTGCCGAAGTAAGTTATTAAGGAATAGTAAATTCTCTTAGATCCAGTCAGGAATATAATGAAGCTTAGTTTAGATATTATTTTTCCTTATTTGTATGAGTCTATCCATCAAAGTTGTTTTCAGTATTTTCTGTGGTTTGAACTCTGTTGTTTACTGTCAATATATATATTCAATATTTTCATGTTCCTTTCTTATATATTATTAAATATATTTAAAACTTTTATTGTGGCTAGTACATAGTACTTAACCTTTGAAAGTACTTATATTTAGTTGGTGACACTGTGTGGGCCACTCCAGAAGGCCTAGCCATCTTTGTGAACTACTACCATTTGTATTAGTATTAACATTACACAGTGTAATTGGACACCCTTTGTTAAGGGCCTTAGTGGAGCTAATTGTGTAGTGTCTCATGGCAGTGAATTTACCTTATAGTCTGGGCAGAAGGGGGCATAGCTAGTAGACCTGCGCCAGCCTTTCCTAGGTGTGTGTGTGTGTGTGTGTGTGTGTGTGTGTGTGTGTGTGTGTGTGTGTGTGTGTGTGTGTGTGTGTGTGTGTGTGTGTGTAAGTCAAATCTCTCAGTATGTTTGTCTCAGTTACTTGGGGCAGGGCAAGAAGCACTGGGTTTACAGGCAGATTTCTGGTGGACTTGGCTTGGACACTCAGCTGAGGACCTAACCCTACAGCCGTTCCAATGGGGAGTCTGGAGGGTGACAGATATAAAGACATCCAGACCCTGGGCTGAGTGTGTTCCCTGTGTGATCTTAAGGGAAATTGTACTTGATGCACAGAGGTCTGCATCTGGAGATACTGAGTGTGTCCATTTATATTCCACATACAGGTCCCTCTCCAGTGTCAATGGTGAGGATTTAGGCTCCTTGATTACTGGCCCAGCATGGGGATGACACATATTGTTGCCCATCACATATTGATAGCAGTGGTTCACGTCACACTACTGGCTGCCAAAAAAGCTAGAAAATCGAAATCAAAAGCTAAACACATTGAGATATGAGGTTTAAGGGAATGAAGGAAGGAAGGGATTGACAATTTATGCTACGCTGGAATAAATGATAATTGTTTAAAAGGAAACTAATGTGAATACTTCATGAAAAAATGTTACTGTTGTTAGCTTTCTTTTATATAATTGCATGCGTATCTGTGTATCTGTGTCACTGTAGTAAGTACGTTTTTTATATATATATATATATATATATATATATATATATATATATATATATATATATATAGACACACACACACACACACACACACACACACACACACGCACACACACATACACACACACACGCACACACATAACATTGTTTCTTGTAGGGGGCTCCCTGCCAATTATATATACTAACTCTGAGATCACACCATCCCCAGGTTAAGGGAATTATTCCCCTGCCTGGGGATTTTACATATACTAAAGCTTCAGGGCACCTTCCATGCTTCCAGACTCACAGGCAAATCAAGATGAGCTGCCTGAAAGACATGTTTGGGTGCAAAGCCCTTCAGAGCTTTACTGCCCCTGAAGACAATGCTCCTCTGAGACCTTTGAGGATTGATGGTTGGCTTGTGCTTTACTTTGCTGGGAAGATAAGTTCCCTTTGGTGGAAAAAAAAACGTTTTTCTTCATTTTGTTGATGTTTTATTAATTTCCTCTTCAGAAAAGTTATTTTAAAACTAGGCATGTTGCATTTTAATAGACTGTCTTGAGACTGTAATGTAGTTTTAAATGAAGCACCATTTTATCTCTCAGTTTAAAGGTAATGTAAAGTAATTGAAAACATTTTTTCTGTGGGTAAATTGTGTTTATTTTTCTTTTGTGGGGCTGGCATATTGTTTTAAAGTACTTTTTACTGTGTAGTTTCTATCAAAAAGTAACTTTTATGAACTGGTGGTGATTGCCAGCATTTGCTACTTGTCTTCCGTGGGAAAAAGGCACCATTTTTGGCTTGACCATGGAAATAGACAACTGGTCCCTTGGTCGGTTCTTCTTCCAGCTACAAAAAGAAAAAGATATGTAAACAGCCTTTGCCACCACAGCAGGCTAGCAAAATGCCTTAGCTGCAGGTGAGTGACTCTGTTACAGCCATTTGTTGTTCCTCAGACCACTCATCTTTTAACCTTAATCCTTCTAGTGTAGCATCAACTGCCACTAGGGACTAGGGGTTAGCCACGTCCTCTGTGGCTGTTGGGATTCCCCTCTGTGGGCAAGTGAGAGCCATGCTTGTCCATCCTGGCAGAAAGAACAGGGAACAGGGATGGTTTCCCTGTAGTGTCAGAATGCTGTGCCCATTACTGGAGAAGCAACTGCTGCCATGTAACACAGTTGGCCTCATTTTATCTGCTAAAAAGAAATGAAAAACAAAACATGTGTCTGCTCATCTTTAAATTTCTTTAGATATGCATTTTGATCTTCCAGCACCAAAGGCAAGGGTGATACTTGTTGAGCTACTGAGACTGTTATATGCACTTTTGTTTTGATATGATGTCGGCTCAATGCAAATATGCTCTAGAAATGTACTGCATTCCTCACCCTGAAAAGAACTTCTATGCCTTTCAGAACAGACAAGATAGCTCTCCCTTGCCGACTGAGTGGATCTTAACAGCCACAGATGATGTGTCTAATGCTCAGTCCATAGTGGCTGTTGATGCTACACCAGGGATCCAGGGTAAAAAAATCAGTGATCTGAGGAACAGCAAATGACTCAGAGTTTAATATTTTCTTGTAAACTAATTTTGAGTAAAAGAAAGAGATATTCCTCTTTTCCTGTAGAGTTTCTTGATTCTTAATATGAACAGGAAGATGCAGGGACAGATACACTGGTTTACCTAATATTTCTGATTCCATCTCAGATGAGTGCTTAGTTTCTAATTTTCCCTGTGGGGTTTCTCTCTCTCTGAGACTTGCTAGAATGTGTCAGTCTTGTGAGTGGGAGAACACTGATTTTTCTCAGAAGGATTTTCTAGAACTTACACTCATTCCTCCCGTTCTGTCTGCTTTAAAAGGTGTACGTGTTACTGGCTGCAATTTTTCTGATAATCAGTCAGCTGCCCTTAATAAGGTAGATAGTATGTATAACCTTCCTTAGTCTTTTAAATGTTTATACACTATTCCTATACCTGGCCCAGCAGCTATAGCTTTAGTTAATCCCACTACTGATAAGCATTTAGTTAATTCCAATCATAGTCTCTCTGATAATGCTGAGAAGATTATTGATAGGTATGGGGAAAAAGTGTAGACTTATGCAACTATGATATTCAGAATTTTGAATTGTCAGGCTCATATTTTAAAGTTTGCTCTGATAAATAGTGAAAGTATGAAGAATGTTGTATGTGCAGTTTCTTCTTGTGAGGAAATATGGTTTAAATAACTTGGTTTCTTCTATTGCACAGGTCACTACTCATTGTTTGCAGTGTGTGTATGACTCTGTTGATACTTCTTACAGGGCTGTGGTCACTGGTACTGTCTTGAGGAGGTTTGCATGGCTGCATTCTCAGAATCTCCCAGATGATGTTAAAATGAGATTTTAAATTCTCCCTTGGCTAGAGGTTAAGTGTTTGGCCCCTCTACTATAGAGGTGATCAAAAAGTGTGGTAAAAGGGAAAAGCTGATCCAGGGAATCTCTAAGATTTTTCCACATTCTTTTTCCAAATTGTCTAAAAGATTTTCCATTTCCTTATCCAGTTTTGGCAAAAAACAGAATAGACAGTCTCAACAAATTTCAGGTAAACAGATATTTAAGAAGAAATGGTAAGGGGTTCAAAAAACAAATAGTGAAACTCCCAAAACCAAGAATAGTCCAAGTCTGAATGACTATACAAGAAACATTCTGATCCCCTCTCACACTGGCCCCTTTTTTTCCAGAAAGTACAACCAAATCACCAGAAAATGCTGTGTAATAGGTAGGACCATAAGAAAAAAATATTTAATAAAAATTATTTAAAATAAGATAAGTGCTTTTGTTTTGTTTCACCACAAAACTTTATCAACAATTTTTGGAGATTTGCTTCTTCTTGTTCTGAACAGACCGAGGTTTGTAAGCTGTTGAACTTTTGAGGCTTTTACTTCAGTTTGTAGTTTTGTTGCTTTGTCAGCTTGTGAACTTTCTTCCAGAAAGTCTGACTCTGCATGTTTCTCTTTGGCAACAGATTGTTTCAGGCAAATAGGTTTTGAAAATCATACATCGCGGTTACAGGTGGCAGTGGGAGGAAATTCCTCCTTTCCGGGAGGGGAGGGCATTCCTCACCCGCCAGATCAGACTCTTATGTTTCCTCCTGGTCTTCATCACATGCTGTCCCAAGCAGTAATAGAACCAGTTCCTCTTTCCCAGATGGGAAATGTTTTTTTATTCAAGGATCTTTCCAGAGCCAAAGAAAGAAAATGCTTGGAGACCAGTTCTAGAGCTTTCTTTCTTTCCAAAACCTGTTTGTGATAGTGCCCAAATTCAAAATAGTGTCAAGTCACAACTAGTTACCTCTTCTTCCTCTTTCAAGTTCCATGGTAAAACTAGACTTAAGATGTTTCTTGTTTAAAAATAAGGGTCAGGAATTGAATAATGTATGCAATGCTGCTTAGGCTATATGATATATAGCAATATATGTGAAGCATAATGTTTGTTAATTTTAACTTGTTAATACAGTTTGATTACTTTAATGCATATGTAAATGTGCCTATGTCACAAGTGATAATTCAAAAAAGGTGTTTAAAAAAAAAACTAGACATAAAAGATGCTTATCATCACATCCGTATTCACCCAGTCTTCACACATTTCTTAAGGTTGTGTGTGTTTGGTTCACATTATCAGTTCTTTGCCTTACCCTTTGGACTATCCACTGCATTAAAAGTGTTCACAATGTGCCTAGATCCAGTTATAGCTCATGCATCATGCAGGCTAATGGGTATCTGCATTTTTCCATATTTAGAGGACTTGCTTATCTTTGCAGAGTCTTTTCCAAAGTGTCAAGAATCTCTCTCTTGGGTAAAAGATCTTTTATACAAGCTGAGATGCTAAGAGAACATTCACAAGTTTTTCTTTACTCCTTCACTCAGGATTGTGTTTCTTGGCTGTCAACTATACCCTTCAGTTCAAAGAGCTTTTCTTCCACAGGAAAAATAGATCTTTGCTTAGATCTGATTTTTGGGTCTCATGGCATTTATGATTCTCAAGATAGTACTGCCAAGACTCCACATGAGAAAGATAAGTGGTATACGAAATCTCTGTAGTCCCAGAATCAACACCCTTTATCTTTTCAAATCCAAGTGCTGGAGTTTGTAAGAAGAGCATTTTTTGATGGAGACAACAGATATCCTTAAATCAAAGTCTCCCCCTCTCCCTCCTTTCCTACTCCAAAGCAGTCAGCCACCACTAATGCTTCAGACTTTGCTTGGGTAGCAGTTCCAGGAACTGGTCTGGATGTTCAAACTTAGAAGTACTATCTATGTATTTAAAAAAAATTACATCTGCCACATTTTTTTGTACCTTTCTCCATAGCTGACCTTATAGGGCCATGTTTCCTATCATTAACCTTAGGTTGACATAAATGTCTCTTCAAAGATTTATAGTTATTCGGTGAATACTTAGGTTTCACATCTGTTAGACTACTGATGTTCTTATCTAGTCTCAATATATTCCAATGTTTTTCTATCACATTCTTATACATCCATGCATCTTTAGAGTGATACAATGATATTCTAGTTTGTTTCTTTTCTCTAATATTGTCTATGCCATTAGACTGCCAGTAATGATCTCCCCCAAAAACAAAGACATTGCTCTCTAGAACAATGCTTAAAAGCTGACTTACTTGCTCTATAATATGTGAGTCAACCATGAACATCTCCCTTAAAAAAGTACAGAGGCTCTCTATTCCTACATCATTTGGTATCACATATGAGTTTGACATCAATGCCACCTGTGAAACAGAGCATTTCGTCTACTTGGCCCATTGCATAGTGTGCCGTAGTTTCTATGTAGAGAAGACAGACAGGTCTCTGAAGGAAAGAATACGTGAACACATTTATGCCATTCATAAAAAGAACAAAGTGAATGCCTTGGCCAGACACACTATTAATAATGATGTGGAACATGTCTTTAAATATTTAGTTATAGGGAGACCTTATGAGAGTATAAGACGGGGGGATCTATGGAACATCACTGAAGAGCTTGAACCAAAGTGGATAGTAAGACTAAGGGCTGATAGAGGTCATGGATTAAATTAATATATACCCTTGCATCCTAAGTTAAAGTCTAGGCAGCTTTTTAGGTAAGATGTGTTGTGGTATTATTTGTATGATAAATCACTGACTTCTTGTTATAGGCTTGTATGTGTTTTGGAGAATAGAAGTGGAGAATGTAAATATGTGCAGATCTGTGCTTGTCATTGTAAAGTTACATTTTCTGGAAGCTTGAATTATAATTTAGATATTTTACAAATAGGCTTTCAGAAGTGTATACATACATTTCAGACTTCTAGTCCAGTTAATGGCAAGTGCCTTGTAGAATGTTGCTTTAAATAGAAAGTGCTTGTTCACACTAGAACAATTTATTGGTTGTTTTTAATCATGTGTTGCAAGAGGGTGTGCATTTAAACTAAGAGCTGTTTTTAAAATGTATTAGACATCTGAAGAAGTGGGGTTACCCACGAAAGTGCTTGTGTCGAATAAAGATTTTTATACTGGATTCTACAGCCGTCTCCAAGTCCTGGTGTTTTGCTTTTTATTCCGGATCCGTTTTGTGCAGGACAAGTGAGTTCTAAAACTTTGGTGGCAGTCTTGTGTTTAATACTCATAAATAGTTGTGTGATCAGTCATTGCACTAAATATGTAATTAACATGTACAAACCACTGAGAGTGCACAAGTGTTATATATCTCGATAACAATGTGGATGAAATGGGACTTGCAGCATAATGATTTGCTTTCCTGATGCAAAGCTTTTTCTGTGCAAAAAGGGATAAGACATCCTTACATTATTTTGTAGGTTTATTGGTATGGGAGTTCAAATCCATACTTTTGTAAAAATCTGCAATGTGTGCTAAACTTTTTGTTTGTTTTTTTTTTTTATTTTTTTATAATATTAACATTTACATGGTGCATGGCTTAGCAGAAACATGGTGAAACAGATAAATCAAATGAATTTCATGTAACATACTCCTATGATAAAGTCTTCATAAATTACACTTGTGAATCAAGTGTGTGTAGCAGACCTGGTAAACATAATGGACCACACAGTATATATTATCTGTAGGTAATTGTTCAAGTCCCACATTTGACTTTTAAGAATGAAACCTAATAAACACATCATAGAAGGATAACACAAGGTGACCTTTGCCTATCATGTTTATAAATCACTTACCTCTGCACAAACATGGTGCAATAGCTCGGACAGGAAGCAGACAGTAATCAGTTTCAAAACGGATACATTGTTGTATTTTTTTGCTTACCACTGTGCAAACCCACTAAGTGGCATTGCGTGATGGTCAGTAATTTTCCGCAACACCTGTAGGTCCAGAACACCTGCAGACAGGAAGCAGACAGTAGACAATTCCAAAATGGATACATTGTATTCTGTATGGTTTGCCACGTACAACATGCTAAGCGATCTTCCATGACAGTCAGCACACATACAGAGTAATGAATGTGAAAATATACAGCTGCTGCCTACTTGCCTACAGCAGTTTTAAGTTAAGGGTTATAGTATAAGTGAGTCTGGGTTCTAATCCAGCGAAGCCCAAACTTTTCTTACTGATGTTCCACCTTACTTTATATAAAAATTAACAGTAGAGAAATACTTACACATATGAATAACTATCTGTAGTATGTGCACTGAGCATACACAGGGTATCAGAGATATATTATATGTGTAACTGTGTATCAGTGCAATTATGGTTGTACAGTTACACAATTACTGAGCCAGAGTAATAGTTGTGCACCCACTTTTATAAAATATAAAACAATGTTAACATAATGCTAAGTAGCAATAAGTATGTATAAAACTGCAGCTCATATGAATTAATGTGTGACTGAGAGTTTACTGATAGTTATGTTTCTGTAATTCTAATTGTCTTTTCTGGCCTATGGACTTCAGACTTCAGTGATACTCATACACACATGAACGTATAAACCAGGACCTTATCAGGTCACAAACATCCATGGTTAACCACTCACTATGTTATTTGTATTTATATATGATTAATGAATATATCTGTCAAGCACTTCTTCTTTGGCAAGGATGACAAATCACCTGTGTGGAAGAATATGTTTGTCTTTGTTGCATATGTTTCAATCCCACATTGTACAAATTACTTTTATCATTATGTAAAGCCATACAAAAAATGTGTCAGCTCATAAAATATATACCCCCAATACATATCTGCAAAGTTAAATCAAGTAACAGGTACAGCAGCATCCAAAACAAAAACTAATGCCAACTGTCACATTACCTTTCTTTCCATATATACTGCCTTTCTCTGTGTTTGGCACTGTTGCTCTACACTCAACTTCACACAAACTTGGTTGGCATGGTTGTTCAGGTTTACACACTAGCATTAAACACAATAACGCACATTGGTAGAAAAACACTCAACTGTTGTTGTTTGTGGACATGTCTGGAGGTAGATTGTAAGGTGCCCAATTTAGGGCTCAAAGGTGGGGTATGGAGGACTCCTGACTTTTTATTGGACTCCTTGTAAAGTGCTACAGCCAAAAGCTGCTGCAGGGGGATTATACCAAGTCTGAGTACAAATGTGAGGCTTGGAATAATCTAGCCAAGGCTATCTCCAGTGTGACTAGCATTCCATGCACTGGACAAGCAGCACATTAATGGCCTCAGAAGGCACAAGCAGGATGCACTCAACCAGTGGCTGCATGAGTTTAAGACTGCTGACATCCCACAGTTGTGTAAGTATACAAATAAAGAGAATTTAAATTAGGTAGAAAGCTGCATATAGATAAGACTGTTATGCATAATAATCTTCTCTTGTTGTCTCCTTTTCATTCTACAGCCAACCAGGAGATAACATAGAACAGGGAAGCCCATGCTGAGCATTTAGAAAGACTGAGGGAAGCAAGGGGTATGCATGCAGCACCATATAACTATAATTTTATCTAAAGTGTTGCTGTTCTATACAGTAGTAGAAAATTAAGCATGCATATCTTAACTGTAAAATCAAGCATGTATGCTTCAGTCTATATGCCATTTTAAATTTGTATTATTTGATCAAGCATATGTGCAATATATTTAAATTGCAAGGCTTACATGAGGCAATCATCAGTTATAGTTTGCAGTTGTTAAAAAGTATAGTTAAATATAAAAGTGGGAATAAATTCTTTATATTGTACTAATTTATTGTATGTCACATATGATGGTACTTATTATCTCTTAGTTTTTCTCTTACCCCAACCCTTATCTCTCTTTCTTATTTTTATATGGGTGGTCACAAAGTTTTGATGTCATCACTTTTTGACAACTCACAAAATGCTTTACTCCACCAGCTCCTGCACTGATGCCCAGTACATATGGGACCTAACCTAGGAGTAGTGCATCTGCTGACCCTGCACTACCTGGCCTCTCCACATCAGGTAGCATTACCCCAACACCTGGCGCAGTGGTACCCTTTGGGAATATTGTCAGAGGTGGGGATTTTGTCACCCTCCAGGAGATGCCAAGCTTGGTTCATGAAGTCGTAAAGAACACCATTGGTGCATGCCTCCTCCAGATGGAGACAATGTTCTCTATTATGGTGTGTAAACAAAGATGTCAAGCACTCTAACAGCCAGTTGAGTAAGGGGATAGTGATGACAGTTTTGTGGGTGATGACTAAATTCTCACTGTCCCCATATTTGAGAGGCATTGGGATCTGATGTCCCCTTTCTATTCTATCCAATCATGGTGCCAAAAAGCAGGTGTGCTTCTCACAAATTACTGAGTGCCTTGTCTCTTCCCTTAATGTGTTTGTGCAGAGGTAAGCAGACCAATAGAACTCCCATAATTTTATCAGTGAAGCAATGGCTTGTGTTTGCTCCTAGCTTAACTATGTGCAAATAGGGAAAACAGTATGAATTCTTGTTTAAGGTTAGACAATTTATGACAAAACATTTCTGATATGCACAATTTATGAACACTATAGTATCTGTTAGATGTGTCTACCATAGCCAGTATGTATAAGTACTTCTCAAGTTCAAGTAGGAGTCCTTATATGTGTATCTCGCATGTGCAAATGCTTTGCCATCAATTGCACAAACCCACTGCTTGGTGATCCATTATGGAAAGTGCTTATTTAGCATGTGTTACTTATGTTTAATGTTTACTGCCCAGTTAGTCTTCATCCTATTAAAGTACAAGTAAAAACACAACCAAAGGGATGGTACTTTGTAAGGACAGAACACATATTTACACTGTAGTAATGTGTTACCTGCACCCATGTACTTGAAACTTGGTCTCTCAGTACTGGTTCCCAGATATATCAACTACCCTACAGAAAAAAAATAAAACATGCTTTGTTGCATACCGTGTACATCGTTATACTGACAATACACATTCAGAGTGTCTAATACTTGAAGCAATGTGGACAGCTGTTTGCATATAGTTTGTAAAGCTGTCTCTTAAAGTATACCTGGACATTGAAAATGCAATAGCAAATACTATACTTTGCACACTGATAAATATAGTAACATGCAGAACTTTAATATCGTGACAGTTGTACATGGCTAGCCATCCATTTCATACAGGCCTCCCAACATTTTCTCTTGAAAATCTAATGATGATGTCATCCACTATAAATTGTCCAAGAGCATTGTAAAAGTCAGACTTGAGCTGTGGCACTTGTGTTAAATACTGAATTTGATAGTTGGTGTACTTAGGTAGGGGTTCTAACCTCATGTTACTTAACTGATGTGTATGTGTTCACTTGACTGACATTCGGGAGAACATTTTACACCAGCATGTGGGACACTGCTATTATTATCCTCCTCAGAGCAGACACTGCTGATGTCATCAGTTATAAAGTGTTGTATGACCCTGCAAAAGGTAGACTTGTGCTGTGGTGTTTGCGTTAAATACTCTGCTCTGTAAATAGGTAGGGGTTTTGTTCTCACTGTGGTCAATTGGTGTGTGTGTGTGTGTGTGTGTGTGTGTGTGTGTGTGTGTGTGTTCACTCAGCTGACATTTGAGAGACCATTTTAAACCAGCATGAGGGATACTGCTATTACTATCTTCTTCACATCAGACACTGTTAATGTCATCAGTTATAAAGTGTTGTCCAACACTATAAAAGGCGCAGTTTTGCTGTGGCACTTGCATTAAGTACTGTGCTTTATAAATAGTTATGTAGGGGTTCTATTCTCACTGGAGTCAACTGTGTGTGCATTCAGCAATCACTATGCTGAGAATTTTAAAACAATATGTGAGTCCATAGATGTATGAAACCCTCCTCCAAACATCTTGTTGTAGCTTACAGTGATTATGTCATCCTAACATGCACTCTGACATTATGTAAGACAAACCTGTGCTGGTGCAATAACATTAATTACTGTATTTGCAAGCTACTTTACCTACACATATAGGTGTTCTAATCTGACAGCAGGCAACTTGCATGTCTGTGCATACAACTATCACTTCTGAGACAGTTTTACACAGGGATATGCCTCTACATCCATGCCCTACACTCCTCCCAACATATTCTCCTCAGCATACAATGATGCTATCATATTCCATAAAGTGCAACATGGCAGTGTTATAGTCAGACATATGTGGTGTTACTACTGTCATATAGTATGGCATTAATATTCTATACCTACACATGTGTAATGTTCAAGTCAGGAGCAGTTTACTGCTGTATGTGTGTGTTTGGTAGTACATTATTGTCACTGTATGATCTTTGGAATTGCTCTTTATTTCACTACCACTTGAGGAACCTTTCACATAGCTCCATGCATCCACCATCCTCTTTTTTACTCTGGCCACATGACATCCTTCCTGCAGAGGAATGGAGGATGTCCTAATGTCAAATATACATACATACATCATGAAGCAGAGTTCTTCCATGAGCCTATGCAAGTTATCTTCAAACCACTGCATGTGTGATTGCTAATTCTGTCATGGTGTGCTGCACATGTCTAATATGGACAGTGTCAGGATGTAATGCAATCCAACAAATATACACATACATGCAATAGTCTTTCTATCTTCCATACTGTATATGTAGGGATTTTTATTTGCATGGTGTAATAATGGCTAGAATTTCATGTGATGTTGGCCATTAGCCTAATAATGTCCTGTGACCCTATGAACAGTTGACATGTCAGTGTTGCTGTCATTGACACAAGCTAAATTGAGGTGTGGATGTACAGTATGGCTACAAGTGGGTATTACAGTCTGAGATGTGAGCTAATGTATTGATGGACATTGCTTCCACTGCATTACATACTCCTTCTATAACTGCTGTAGTAATATGCCTTCTGAAAACTGCTGACATGGTATGATGCACTTTTTTGTACATTAATGGTGAATTATGACATGTGTTGTTTTAGTGGAGCTGATCAACTTTCCATACAGTTCACATTCAGCCATCACAGTGACACTTGCAGTATGCCACAGGTGTGCATGGGTCTACATACAATCATTAAATGTTCTGAGAGTGACATCAATATAAATTCATATTGATTACATGGTCACACAAGTCTTGTATCATGTCCATGTTGTTATGCTATGATATATACTACCAATGTATCACATATTTTGATTCAATTACAACCTCATAGAATTCATTGTATGTGCAGTTGTGTTGCTACACCCAAGGATTACTGAGGTGGTCAGCAACACCTTTGTGTGACTATTAGCATTTTGCCAGGAAATGTTCTGCATGAGCCACAAACAACTGATCTCTAATTTGTCCTGATATGGCATCATTCCTCTCAAACACAGCTTGCGAATGAAATGCATATAGGCATATGTTGTGCAATTGATGTCAGTATGTGATATTGGTAGAGTTGTACAATGGTGTGCATAGTACTAGTGTATGGAATGTGATGAATTACCAAGGTTGTATTTGGAGGTTGTCTCACAAGTCATTTATTCCAATAAATGTGAAATGTTAAGTGGAATACACAACTAAGCACGGATCTGTATGTGGATGCCACCAGACATACCCAACCAGAGGAAACAGACAATCCTCTAGCTGACAGTTTGTCTCACACATCACTTCCCTGTTGCCATGAGCCATCAGCCAAGGTATACTTGCAAACATTACTCAGTTTTTATTCTAAGGAAGGCAGCTCATCTGTGTGATTTCTATGGCTAATAACACATAATCAGTGGGCTCTGACAACATCACAGGTTGCCTATAGCATAACTCAAAATATGGACCTACTAGACTCAGTTGGATCCAAACTTCAACACAGCATCCAGATGGCCTATGTTCCTGTAGAGGGTATACATCAACATGCATCCTTCTGACTAGGGGGAACATCACCTGATGCATGCATGTATAGACTCTTCCTGACACTCCTCATCTGTGAGGTAAACCAACAAATCATTATGGACCTTCTCTAAAAGGACACAGGTAATATCCCAGCTGTGTACCAAAGACATGTATGATTTTCTCAGGCTACATCATGTCTGTTATATCTGTTCAATATCCTCAACAAGGTCACCAACAGCATGCATGAAGACAGCACTATCATCCTATGTAACTTGACCTGGCCAAGGCATTTGACACAAATCCACGCTGAAGTATTACTGAGAAACTGTCACAAGTGGCCAAAAACATATTTATCATCAAGTGAGTAGACCACTGGATTACATACATGACAGATAAATATGAGGAAGTGTGTAAAGTGACCTATATCTAGAGTCCAGTGATCAGATCTGTACCTCAGGGGTCTGCTCTAGGCCCTTTCCTGTTCATTGTTTAAGTCTCAGGCATCAATAATGACTTACAGGTCCATTTTCCAACCAGTTTTATGGAGGACTGCAGATTGTGGGCAGTCATTGAATCCAAGAATAATGCATTGGTATAATACAGACAGAATCAACATATACATAGTAATGCTGCCACAGCCATGGAGAAATAGTAGATGAACAAAAATCATGGGGGGATTAGTTCCATTATAAAAGCAAATACACAAGCTAATTACAATATAGACAGCACACCCCTATAAGCAGACCAAGTGGTATGTGACCTGTGTACTGAGGTAGATGGTATGCGGAACATCCACCAGCATGTGCCCACACTGGTGACTACTTTCTGGTATGTAACATGACTAGTGAGTATGTGTAGGACATCCACATCAAAGGTCATTATAGTCCCATGCTTCTCAGCCCTTATCACACCAACAACTGAGTACAATGGACCCTTCTTCACCAACACATCTTCCAGAAATAAGTTACTCAAGTGCACCACATTTGCCACAGTGAGCTGCCACACATCTTATCACCCATACCTATGTATTATTTTTGTTGCCTAAACATTAGTGTTTGATGTCGTGAAACCCCCATCAAAGTGTTATACAATATGGATGCGTGATACTTGCTCTTGTGATGTACACAGTAAATATATAGCTGATTGACAACATTGATGGTATGTTTACATTCATCACAATGTGGATTGTGCCATATATATGCCATGCACACCTGTCAATTATCCAGGATTGCTCCTAATTTCAAATACAGGTATAACAGTGTCCTCCTAACACCTCAGGCAGATGTTACATTTTGAGGAAGGTGTGCTTGGTTTCCCTCACAGATTGCTGACAAATCATGACAGTTGTGCAAGTGTGTTCTTATAGAACCATCTGTGATCACTCACAATCACATATGTTATATTAAAGATATGGGATTAATGGTGGTATTATGCTGATATTGTACATGATTGTGTATGCTTCTGTCTGCTGTTGTCCATATGTCTGGTGGTATGTGTCCTGCTTAATTGAGATCTGTACTGACATTACATTCATAATCAGGCAACTTATTTTGCACAACTTCACAATATGCACCTATCCCCCTACTGTATATATCATCCCTGATATATGTCCTCTCCATTGTTCATGTCAGGATGCTTATATCACAAAGAGTCCTCTCAATTGATATGTCATCTTAGTCACATAATATACAATAACTGTGCTGTATGTACTATATCATTTAGATATGTGATTAGTGTTCCTGCTGCAATTGTCCTCATTGACATGCCCTCATCTGCTGTACATTATCACGTTTCATCTGTCCTCTTCCCCGTGTTCATTCCTACAATTCATCTGTTTATATTTATAGTACAGTCTATGTACCCTTGCTGATCATTTACAAAACTTTTATTCAGTATACCTGAAACAGGTTTTCACAATACTCTGCACTGTATACACTTTCATGTAATGTGATGGAACTGTATACATTGCTTTATTAATAACCCTGGTAGTCATTGTGGCTTTCCACACAATCTCACAGACCTAGTTTGCCCATAGGTAAATAGCTATATATGTCCTGAGGTGTTTGTGTTGTTTTACATAGTTTCCTGGCTGCCAACACTGTTGCTAGCCACAAAACTGCACTTGTTTATGTTTAAATGTAGTGTGCGGCATGCATATGTAATTAGCACTGCTTCTCACTGTGCAAACATGTAAACTCCATGTAGGCTTTATGCTAAGGCTGCATGGAGTTTATTGAATCCCAAGGTACACCTTTTTCCTTTGATACAGAGTATATCCCTTAATCTTCATGATAGTGCAGCCTTGAATTTAGTACATTAAGACCATGAGGTTGAGGAGTGCATCTTCCACATTGAGCAAACCTAACATTTCTGAACCTGTTTTAAGCTGACATTCTACTTATTCTAACATATTTGTAGTTTTGAAGCATTGCAAGTTAATTTTTCTGATGACATTTTACATATTTGGGCTTCACAGCTGCTACTCTTCATCTTGTCATCACTGTGCCTGTCCTGACATTTTAAGAGATATTTAAGAACCTGTTTTTAGACAGACATTTAACATTTTAAGGTTTTTATGTAATGCTCTAAGTTTTAATTGTTTATATTAACTCCATTTAATGCTATCTGTTCCTTTTATTGATTATTTTAAAACAAAAGGTGACTTTTGCTTTATGAATGTGATAACAGATTGTGACAGATTCATATTAACTTTGATTTTTTTGCACTTTTAAACATTTCATGAGCTGTTTATAATTTGAGTAACCATATGATTTTCTTGATGATATTCACATGCACGAATATGTATCTTCAGAATATGTTTAAGTCCTGAGTGATTGGTAATGACAGCAGACTGTGCTAACTCAACATAAGTAAAAAAAAATACACTAGTAGTGTAATTACTGCTAACTAACTGGTCACTGCTTAGCAAACTGTCAAAGAACTGCAGAGTGACGATAAAGACGTGCTTTATTTACTGTTTTGTAGTTAAGTAAAATCATTCTATAGTAGCTGAAAATAAATTTATTAAAATCACCAGCCAGTATTTATTTAATTAGGATTTTAAAGTAATTTATATGTTCTTTCAAACAGTTTTTCAGTAATGCCATTTATAGGGGTCTGGTGCCTCCATAACCCCATTTAAAACTAGATATGCTTAGGGGGTTCCCAGCCCTGCTGTACAAATGATGTTATGGAAATGCAGTTAAAAGCTATTACTGATTGGAGATAATGTGCACACGTAGAAGCATGAGATACATATATTTCATGTTCCGTTGAACTGGATAATTGCACTACATGCATAGGTAAATGTGTGTGTGTGTGTGTGTGTGTGTGTGTGTGTGTGTGTGTGTGTGTGTGTGTGTGTGTGCGCGCGCAAAGTTGTGTGCTTCTGCTTGTTGTGTGTCCTCATGTTTGCATGGCTGTGGTGGGATTAATCTATGAAATCTTTTCATTTCTAGATATAATCTGTATTGAAGAATGCCTTGCATTCCCTGTTTTAATATGCTGCTGTATTCATATAAAAGCATTGTAAAATAAACTCCTTAACACAACTTGGTATTTACATGAAAAAATAAAAGATTTCCATTTTGTGATCCCTAAATGCTGTTTTAGTGAGGAAGCAAAATCCCATATTCTAGCCTCTTAACTCTACAGCTATTTTTTTCTGTTGTTATACTTAATGTGTTGCTGTCTAAAACTTTCATTCACAATAAAAGGCACACCTGCTTTTCTTAACCCAGTGGAAATTATCAAATTATTGCTCCTAGACAATTTGCATGATGAGGGAATATTTTTCCTTGCATGATAAAATCTCCCCGACCCTGAAAACCATCTTATCCCATCTTGTCTGATTTGGTTTCATTTCTTGTGGAAATAATGAGACAACAAAACAATATTGCTTCTCTCTCTGAGCAGTGTAACAAAAACAACTTAACTTTGTAATGCTTATGGTCAGAGTGTCTGTAAACAGAACTTAAATAATGTTTTCCCTTGGAACTTTTCTTTTTCTCTGTCTTCCACCAGGGAGATGAGGTATGCAGAAATGTTACATTCCACAAATACTTTCACTTTACCTCCTTAGGACATTGTTATTTATTTACTGTTTTGTCTGGGTCTTTCTTTTACTTTGTGCATCTTACCAAAAGCTTCAAAGTTAATGTGTCATACCTCATAAAGCCTGACGTTCGAGGATATCTTGATCCAGACTTCAAAGTTACTAATTATATCTAATGTCCCACTTAAAAAGCAACATGTAAAACAGAATGAAATGTTTCAAAAGCAGCAGAAACCTTGCTAGTAACCCATGCATTAATATTTTATCCTGACACACATAACTGATTGTTATTCTGCTTGATGTAACTTCTGTTTTGTTTTTATGTGCTTCATAAGCTAGGCGACTGCTCTTATTTTGTATTGTCTTCATTTGCTGTACATTTACTTATTTTTTTAGATACACTTCTATCTTCATATCCTATGAAAAGTTTCAAATTGATGCTTCACAGTGTTTCAAGCAGTTTAACTGTTTTTATAAGCCTAGCAAATATAATCATTCATAATCAGAATTCAGTCAGAAACTGCCCTTAAAGGTACAGATAGCACTATGCTAGTTGCTAGCACTTTTATATGCACAGCAAATAAATGGTATCATTTAGGTGCATGCATTGGTCTGGGACATTGTGTGAGAGTGTATGCTGAGCTATAAGGAGATTGAATATGTTTCAATGGGTTAACAGATGGCAACTAACTTCTTCTTCTGGCTTTTCTGAGTTAGGGGTACACACAGAGGATCACCTCTCTGCTCATGACTGGCAGTGGAGTTTTACAGTGTCAAGTTGCCAGCCCGATACCCAACCTTCCACAGAAGGCACACACATGCACGCACTCATGCCTAGGGCCAATTTAGAGTGTCCAATCCACCTGCAGCATGTCTTTGGGATGTGGGAGGAAACTGGTGCATCTGGAGGAAACCCACGCGACCACAGGGAGGACATGCAGACTCCGCACAGAAGGCACCCCAGCCAAGGACTGAACCGGAGAACCTCTTGCTGTGAGGTGGCAACGCTAACTGCTGCACCACTGCAGCCACCCAACAGATGACAACTAACTATTGAGTACATTTTAAGAATGATTCATAGTTCTCTCTTTTGAGAGGAGCAGCAGATAACATAGCACTTAGGAGGAGGCCTGTACTGAAAAGCAAATGAATATTTTCTAGATCAAGTAATTGCTGTCCCCTGATTCCAGCCTGGGATCTTCTGTAGCAGTATATCCACAACAGTAACAATGACCTTGCTACAGCTACTAGCAGACAGAGCATCTAAAGAAATATCTACATTCCTTTACAAAGCCACACTATCTTCACAGTTTTATAAGTGAATGTTGATGCAGTACTGTACTCTTGTCCTCTTGGCACCTGCTGATGTTACCCCCTAACAGCTTGCCCCTCAGGCAGTTGCTGCCTTTGCTGTACACTAGTTATGGCTTTGCTAGAAACCCAGAAAGAAGAGTTAGTTAATTCCCTGCCACCAGTCAGATGTGACTTTTACTGAAGAGGTTACTGTAAATAGTGAGTTCCTGAGAGGTGGGAAGGAACTTTAAAACTGATTTAAACAACATCTCTATCTGCTTTTATTTGTCTGAGATGACTAGTATATACTACATAGTGCAGCACAGTACAGAAGACCTACAATGAAGAACAGAAGAGAATATTTCTTTAAGGTCTAATGATCGCTGTGCCTTGGCTTCATCTTAAGGTATTTTTATAGGATAAATCAAAGAAGACAGCAAAGTTCTATAAGAAAATATGTTGGGGGAAGGCAAGACTATCTCCTCTTTGAGTGGGAAAAATTGGTTAAAGATCATATGCAAACTGATGGAATAAAATGTATCATCCATGTTCTATTTCCACTTTTTTGATAATTATTTTGGCAGCTAGTAATTATTCTGCTCTTATTTTGATATGAAATAATGATTTCTCCCCCACCAATGTGCTTTGGTGATAGGCATTATTTTCTGATATTTAATAGGGAGAGGAAACCTTCTTTTTCATCTTCTGTCCTGTAATCACATTTGTTTAATGCTTATTTTAGACCACTGGTAGTTGTTCTCAATGACACATCAAAACATACAGCTTTTTAGCATGTGATATGAGTTTGTCATTGTTTTTTTGTTTGTTTTTTTATAAAGAAATCCATTTCATTGATTAACAAAAGTTTAAAATCCTTTAAATGTGTTATATATGCTGGTATTCAAGTTATATTCATAGTTTCTTTAACACAGAATCAAAGCTAGGAATCAGTGTGTTATGGTCAAAAAGTGAACATGCTATGATTTTGAATTGCTCTGTTTTGCTTTCCATATCCTGAGAAATCAATATCGTATCTATTCTCGTTTTGCTTCATTGTTGGTGGAATAATATGTGAAATGTAATGATTTATTTTCTTTCTGTCTGACAGTATCTTGTAAATGTAATATCTCTATCCAGTTTGTTTGAGCCTTAGCTGTAGAAGTCAATCTTAATTTTCTTTTTGCGCTCTATCCTTGATTATTTAATATACAGTTGAAATCTCCTCATATTATTAGATTACCATTTTCTTTATCAAGAATGAAATCTAAATTCTTTTTGACATAACCTAAGCATATTCCAGGAAACCAATATATGTTGGCTGTGGTCCATATTATATTATAAATGTCAATATGTAGAGATATATTAACCCATCCTGGTCTTCATATTTGTATAATATCTGAGGTGTTAATAAGCGTCTCTTCCATTATATCATTATACTTCATAATCTGCTCTGGAGAGGCACTTGGGAATGAAACATTAATTATTGTAGCTGTCATTTTCTGACTTTTTTATTTTGCATTTTATCTGATATATTATGCCTTTGCGGGCTTATGTTGATGTTAAAAAACTGATGCCTCCCACCTCATGTTATCATCATACTAGATGTGATGACATGAGTCATACCAGGTGTGTGAACAGCATCAAGCAAGCTTGCCAAAAGATTTCTGTTTTTACTTGAAATGTTTAACTATAATAACTCCCAGTAGCCATTTCACTGTTTCCACTTTTAGATGGATGATTAACTTTACTGTGAGGGCAGCAACTTTTATGGCAGTTTGCAAGGTAGGAGACACATTTGTACATGGTGTTTAACTATATTCCTGCCATCAGTCATCTATGCCAGTTTTCCAGAAGATCTCCATGTGATTGAGTTCCCAAAGCAGTGAACAATTTCAAATCTGTTTAAGTATGTTTTCTGGCTATTTATCTTGTGTGAGTGGAGTTATGGATAGCATTGCAGTTGAAATGTGCACAAGTAAGCCGGTTTGTACACAGCTTGTAATTCTATTATTCTCCCAATGTTGGGCAAGTTTTTCATGCCTACTCTGCCTTTTTTATGATTATTTTTTGTTAAGAATTTTGAAAACGCATGATATAAAATCAAGTATAAAGCTCAATCATACATGAGGTTCATGATGTAGTAAAACTTCAGATACCATTCTAAAAGCTGAAGTAAACACAAAGGTAATGAAATACCATACTAGTATAGCACACTTTTTCATTTGAGTTCAGCCTTGTCTCTTTTACCCTCTAATGCATGCAGTTTAATCAACCTTCATAAAAGTGTGTTTATTTCTAATCTCAGGCTAGAGACACAAGCATCAAATTTGAATTCCCATTTCCAGGATAAAACTGATTAATTTACAAAAGACAGTAACAACTCTGGTTCTCAGTTGTTCTACAGACCACATCTATCAAATTTCCATAATGTGCAAAGCAAGATTCCAGGAGAAAGTAGTGTCGTCTTTTGAAGACTGCGTTTTTGTCAGTAGAACTGTCCTTCCATCAAGCCACAGCCCTTTGGCAGGACCAAAACATGTGAAGTATGTTGGCCTCCTTGGTACCACACATCCAGCATTTGCTATCTCCTTTTCCACCTTTTTCAAATAATTTAGATGTTGCAAGGTACTTTCTATGTAGCATCCTTAAAGACTGAGCTCAAGTCATAGTTCATATCTTTATTTACCCAACATGAAACAAATCATGCTTGAGATGGGTAGTAGGATGTACATTGTATGACAGATGAAGAAATGAGGACATAAGAGCAGAAACCAAAATAGCTCCATTTGCAGAAAAAATTCAAAGAGAACAGGTTGTTGTGGCTCAGACACAGATGCAGAAAAGAAGAAGAAGGCAAGAGGAAATGGGGGCATTCAGCAAACAGGTGGATGAATTGTGTGAGGGAAGACATGTGACAGTCAGGCATGAGTGTTGAAGAAGGCAGGAGAGTGTCATTGAATATAGAGAGATGGCAACAGTTGACATGACATCCAGACCGCATGTAAAAAATGATAGAAAGGGGGTTGATGATGATGACATGTCATCCCGATCCCATGTAGAAAATGATAAACAGGGGATTGATGATGATGACATGACATCTCAATCCCATGTAGAAAATTATAAAAAGGGGGTTGATGATGACATGACATCCCGATCCCATGTAGAAAATGATAAAAAGGGGGTTGATGATGATGACATGACATCCCGATCCCATGTAGAAAATGATAAAAAGGGGGTTGATGATGATGACATGACATCCCAATTCCATGTAGAAAATGATAAAAAGGGGGTTGATGATGATGACATGACATCCCGATCCCATGTAGAAAATGATAAAAAGGGGGTTGATGATGATGACATGACATCCCGATCCCATGTAGAAAATGATAAAAAGGGGGTTGATGATGATGACATGACATCCCAATCCCATGTAGAAAATGATAAAAAGGGGGTTGATGATGATGACATGACATCCCGATCCCATGTAGAAAATGATAAAAAGGGGGTTGATGATGATGATGATAATGAGACATACCTTTTGCAAGTGTTCTGAGTCTAGCTGTACTCCCTCCTTATTCTCCTAACTTTGCACAAGTTTTCTGTACCTGCTCTGCCTTTCCTAATATCTTTCTAGTGGTCTACATTACTACTATGTCATTACAAAGGTCCCCATATGTTGTATTCATTCCATTCCTCATCTGTTTGAGTCCGAATAGATTGAGCCCCTCTGATGGAAGGATTCGTAGTTCACCCCGTCTGTATCCCTTGATGTGGAAGAGACATATTTGATGTGTTTACTGAAGATGGGACCTTAACTTGATGCTCAATGTAAGGCTATTCTTGCAGTAATATTCATAACATATGGGAATCAGCCATGGGCTTATATCTGCCTAACAAACCCAACTCCAAGAGCTCTTTGTATGTCAGGGCACAGACTAATAATTCCCTTAAATGGAAATACACTCTGGCATACTAGATAAAGGGAGTATTGACCCACACTACCTATATTTCTTTTTTGACTCCAGCTGCTCATTCATCCATCCACTTCTTAAGCGGAAGCCTTTTTTACACACTGCCATACTGTTCTCCTTACCACCACACTACCTCATCAAGGAAGTAGCAATGGGACAGACTACTTTGATCCCTGTTAAGGTGGAAAAAATTCTGTTGTGCTGGAACATTCCAGATAGAAAGAAATATGCTACCCACATATCACTTCGCAGATATCCTCTGCAGGATTTGAGTCTGAGTACCTTTGCATTTCAGCTCCTGGGAATTTATGCTGCTCTAACTGTGACTCATTTTTCTGATTGCTTTAGTTCAAATGCCATAGAACTGAGTATAATATAGTAGTCATCAACACCTATTACTCCAGTGATCAGTGTTAGACTATCCAGAGGTTGGATGTTAATACCTTGGGCATCAATGTTTCTTCTATGACATTTGTAGACTGTAAAAAAAAAAAAATCCGAAGTAGTATTGTTTATTGCAGACAGCATTGAAAGCTACAGGAACTCATCACAAGCCCCAGAAGAAATTTTTGTGCTTGTAGTAAGAAAAAATAGTCTCTGGTACAAGATTTAAAGTTTTAAGTTGAAGATTATTTACAATGATGAACCTCAACTTACTTTCTTGCAAAAATTATAGGGAGTAACAGAAAAGAAACCTGGTCATGAATGTATTGCTAGTCTGTTTGCACACACACACACACACACACACATGTGTATATATATATATATATATATATATATATATATATATATATATATATATGGGTCCACTAAAGCTGATTGAACGTCCAAAAGGCCGACTTTCATATGGCCGAGACCATATGATCGACTTTTGGAACTTCGAAAGGTCTGAACGGACACCTCTCTATAGTGCAAAACAGGAAAATTTCCATTTTCCACACTGTAGTGTGATCTCAGAGTTGGCATATTGAAATAGGAGGAGGTATGGAGAATGCAGTGGGGCTTGCTTCCCTGCTAGCAACGTGCAGGTAGTTTTTTTTTATATATGTTCGAAATTTCAAAAGTCGAACATATGGTCTCGGCCATATGGGTTTCGGCTTTTTGAAATTTTGATCATGTATAGTAGACACACACACACACACATATATGTTTACAAAATAGGAGGATGTAACATGGGAATAATAATTGGGAAGTAATCACAGAGACTGTAAGAATCCTCGCTATATGAACCATTAAGCAGAGGCACTTAAACTTTTTTGCCACCTTTTGCAACCATTTAATAGTGGCCAATTCTTAGGGCAGTACATGATAACTCAGCCGTAAATTTGTGTCAACCCATCTTGCCATTAAGACTGGCTTAAAGGTAACCAAAGTAATACTTTGTTTGAGATAGGTAGTAGAACTTATTCAATAGGCTGGGAGTGTATCGAGTTGGGAATTTACCCCGCCACTGAGTCTTGTTTATTTGCTGTTGTACTGGCTTTGTGAAGAAATATAAGGTCAAATAAGGCTGTGTCAATCATACGCCAAAAAAACAAGTCACAGATAACTTTCGAGAGGGCAGTATGCTACTGATTATAAGAAAAGTCATGTTCATTTATGAGTATAGTGGAAGGATTTAAAGATTTTTTAATTTTTTTTGTTCAGAAATCCTTGGCACCTTTCAAGTTGAGTGATATACTTGGATTTGTAGAAATGCAAAGGGGCACTGTATTCAGTGCTGGGTCTGGTAAGGGAAAAGTACAGTGGTAGGATGACTGTTTTTGATCTTGAAGATATTTCCTTGGAAATTAACTGGCACAAATAGAAGGATTTCCTGACTATGATGGAAGCGTGATGATCAAATGAGAGATAGTTGTATACATAAATACCAGGTCTGTTATGACTGTTTCTGTCTGAAGAGGAGTACTGTTTATAACATCATTCATAGATTCCTAAGGAGTTACTAGGTTTGTGGTCCAGGACACCATTGAAGAACCTAACCCTAATCTCCAGTTATTCCAGTATGTCTTTGCTTTAATACCAATTGAAATAATTTTAGTGATGGCTTAGCCAGGCAGAAATCAGTCAAGTGTTATATTTGTTCTTCAGATTTTTGGGTCAGAGTCTTATGTCAGACCTTAAGATGCAAAGCCTATAGTGTACATCCCAGAGGAAATTATGTATCCACATCAGAGAGATATTGGTGATCTAAATGACCCTTTGATGTCAACCTTGAAACATGCATTCTGAATGTTGTTGCAGATAAAATAAAAATAATGTGACAAATCAACAAACAAGTTTGTATTTACTCTGGTATGTCAACAGATATGCCATAATGATCTGAAAGAGGCATTGGCAGTTAACTTGCCTTTTTAAAAAGTCATTTACATTTCTCATTTTTCTACTATTAGTCAGTATAGACTAATTTGCTCCCCACCCAAAGGGAATGGTTACCTCCATTCCTCAAGGCAAGGAGAAGTATTTTTTTTATTAAATTTTATGCCTTTTTATTTTATACATTTGGTAACTGGTGAAGCTCAGCTTTCTGGGGCAGTCCAGAAGCACTGTCTGCTTAAGTGACTTGGTCAAAATTACATAGCAAGAAGATGGAGGTGGAAGGAATAAAAATCCTGTACTCTTGGTCACAAGACGTAGTGCAATGATCAAAGCTTTAATCCTCTGCCCTAACTACTATTTGGGTAAGCTTTCTGTTCCAGAAGGGCTGTTCACACTCTGTTCATCAGACAAGTCTCCCCTTCCAGAGGGCCAAGCTTTCTCTATTTATCAGTACAAGAGTCAGGAAGTAGAGAATCATATGCTCAGCTAGTGACAGTCAGGATTTTTGAGTGAAGGGACAGGAAAGCCCTAACTGTGAGGAAAGCAGCACTGACATTCAGCACACCACTGTACTGACCCCTCCCCTTCATTTCATAGCCAGGAAATACTGTCAAATCTCTACCAGGAAGCACCTAGCATCAAGCTGAATACCTAAATGCTCTCACCAGGCAAGGCAAAACAAAAGCCACTCATTCTCATGCTCACTGCCTGGAATTCCTAGCACCAAACCTGCTAATCAAACTGGGAATATGTGGGTCACAGTCAGGGCTCCATCTCTCTACTCCACAGAGCTGGGAGCCATGCTACTTACATTTGAAGTCAGGACACTCTCTGGTACACAATCTATACAGGGAAATCTCAATCAACCACAAGCGGGAACTGAGCAAACACTCATTTCTCAAGATGACAGAAAAATGTGGTTATCCAGAACTGGATCTCTTTACACCCTGTTTGAATCACCATACACCCTGTTTGAATCACCATTTCCTGTATTTTGCCCCAGGTTTCTCCAAAGATAGACATGGGAGACTGATATAGGATCTGTTATATAACTTTGCTTCAAACAATCTAATTCTAAAATTGTAGCTAAAGGTAAGAAGAAAAAAAAATAATTTGCATTTCTCCATGCTGGCCAAGACTATCAAGGTTTACTCTGACAGCACAGGTGTATTTGATTGATAGCTGTCAATTTAGGTATGGTATCTATGAGAAACAAAAAAGTCTAACATCAGAATGTCTTCCTTGTCGTAGAGGTAAAAGAATAGATCCAGTGTAGAGTTAATACCTGTACTTTGCAACATATTCCTTCCTTTTGCAATGCTGCATTTTCTCCTTTTCTATTAAAGTAATTTTTCTGTATACCCACCTGTAGCTTCTTAACTTTCTTTGAAACAATGCTTGAAAGTGATCCTTCATTTGTCAACTCTTGACACCCTGTAGCTATTACTAGGAAGTTGAACTTACCCTCTTTTGAGCCTATCCATTAGGCAGACCTTAAATATCTTTCTGGAAAAGTAATTTTTAGTTGCAGTTACTTTAGCTGTAAGGATTTTTTAAATGCAGGCTTAATGTATAAAAACAAATACAGTTTTGCACCAGGAAAATTGTGTGTCTGAGAGGAAAATTCCACAAGTATGCCTAAAATGATTTTTAAAATGTTTTTGGATCAATCAGTTCATCTATCTGTCTTTCCTTCTTTGCTAAAGAAGAGAATAAGTATATAATAATTTATTATGCTATAGATATTCAGGTACTACATCTACAACTACAAATTCTGATAAGATGTTTATGTAATTTTATGGTAGAAAACCAAGGCTGGATAGTTTGTAGATGCTTTCAATGAGGTTGTCTTACTGCATCATCATTTGTTATGCAGGGTTAACAATACTCTAACCGCAAAAGCTAGTATTCACTGCATAGGATCAGCAACTACCACTGCAGCCTTCTTTAAAAAATATTGTCTTCCTCAAGCATTTGTGAGGCTACTGCTGGGCTCCCCTGCACCATAGTGGCAGGAGTGTGCAGTTAGAACTTGTCTGATTGAAGACTGCTGGAACAGGGCTCAGTTTTTAGCTTTTTATTGGTTAATTTGTTTAAATCAGTTTGCTCGTTTGCTACTGTTATATTAAAAAAAAAAAATACGCTTTATGCATCGCTGCTTAGCTAGGGTTAAACTATTCCTGGCGGCATAAAGTCTGCTCTTCAAATTTTCCCTTAGAACTAGCCAGTTTTTTAGTTTTAGCACTCAAATCTGTTTCTTTGCACTCAGCACTTGTTCAGAACTCGTTGTAAGCACTAAATAAGCTACAAATTACTACAACACTCAGCTTTCCTCACTTGTCTAGAGGAAAACAGTTTTTAGTACTTAATAAATAAGCACCTATCCAGGCATGTCTAAGGGTCAGCTCCCAGTGTTTTCTCCTGTCTACCTGATGAATCTGGGCATCTTAGGGCAATGCAGCAATTACCTCATGTACACAGACAACCCTCTCCTCCTACCACCCAACACTACAACCTGTGAGAGATGCACTTATATAGCCAAACTGGAAGCAAAGCTCTCTTCACACAAGACTGGACTAGACAGTCAAGAAGAGAAGGTAAACACTTGCACCACACCACACTCATCACATAGTCCCTTAAAACCTACACCACCAAAGCACACACATAGCAACACAAAACACACACCCACATTCACAGAGGCTCTCAATAAAAATCTGCTCAAACAACAGAGACCTCCAAAGCAGAAACACATGCAACCTCCACCCCCAACACAACCCAAATGACACACAGCCCACAAACTCAGTGTGCTACTCAACCACAGCCATTAAGGCATAACAACGTACCCAACACTCTAGTCATAGGTGACTCTATAGTCAGGCACACTGATGTTCCACTCACCAGGCTAAACAAGCAGAAAGTTACTGTTAGCTGCCTGTCGGGTGCCAGGATCTGTCACATAATGCATGCACTCAGGTCACTCCACAAGTACAGATATGACTCTGTCATTGTCCATGTTGGTGTGAATGACCTGAGACGTACCTCCCTGGACTACATGAAAAGAGACATGGAGGAGCTCTCCGATCTTGTAGCCCAGGCAGGTATGACCCTAGCCCTGAGTAGCATCCTGCCATCACCCAGAATGATACTACAGTTGTGTCTTTCGGCTTTTCCCGGTTAGAGGTCGCCACAGCGGAACTCTGGTCCGCTAATGATTGGCAGTAGATTTTTACATGCTGGCTTGCCGGGCTTAACGCACAACCTTCAATGAAGGAACGCCCATTCACGCATGTCGCCATACAGAAGACGCTCTAAGTGAGAATCGAATGGGCAACGTCTAACTGTCAGGCGACAATGCTACCGCATGATAATACAGTACAAGGACAAAATGATTGACTTCAACAATTGGCTAAGCTTCTGGTGTCATTCTAAGAGGATCCAGTATCTGTCTGCCTGAGCTGATATGATCGACAGACCACGATGCTTTGCCAGAGATGGCCTGCACCTGTCGCCCTTGGGATTCCATATACTGGCTAAGGCTGTTTCCACCCCTATAGTGCCTTTTTTAAGCAGGGTTCAAATGACAAATTCACCACCGTAACAGGTACAAGCAAGCAAAATCTGAAGGTAATGCTACTCAATGCTAGAAGTCTAAACCTCAAAATGCATTCGCTCGAGGCACTCCTTAAAATGGAGAACATCGACATCTGTGCAGTGACAGAGACCTGGTTCAAGCCTCCAGAGAGCAACCTTGCATTACCAGGCTATAATTTATACCACACCTTCCGGCCACCTAACCTGGACCGAAACACTAAAGGTGGAGGCGTGTTCATATTCATTAAGGATATCCACACCTTTAGGCTAGTTGCTCAGCATAATGCATCTGAGATTATCCAAGTGCAACTAACTCTGGGCAAGACCGCGATCCAAATTGTAACTTGCTACAGATCCCCCACCATGCCCCAGGATTCCCACTCCTCATTTCTTGATACACTGGAAAATATTAGGGTACAACCCAACACCCTAATAATGGGCAATTTCAACTACCCCACCATTAAGTGGGAAAACTACTCTACACCAACACTTTTGCTCAATGTTTTCTGGAATTCATAAATTCCAGTGCCTTGGATCAACTTATCCACACCCCCACTAGGGGCAGCAATATCCTAGACCTGGTCATTACCAACATGGGCGACCGGAGGTCCACACCAGAGGTCAATTCCTCATTGGTCAGATCCGACCACAAGTTAATCAGCCTAGACATCCACATCCCACCCCCAACCCCATTAGGGAAACCACCGTAAAAAATTTCTCCAAAGCCAACTTCATGCTTTTTATGACAGAAGTGGCAAACTTCACGACACCCATGCAGATGGACAATAGAGGTACGACTAGTGAATCCTACACAAATGCACTTTATAAGCATTTGCACAAGTGCATGTATCGTGCTATCCCTAACAGAACCAAGATGCTATCCTCCAAAAAAAGGAAGCCAATCTGTTGGTCCCCTGCCATAAACAAACTCTACAACAGAAGAAAGAAACTGTTACCCCACTAAAAGGCCCATCTCTATACTGGAAGAATGCAAAGTTCCTGTAATCACGGCTGCACAGGTAAAAACCACACTTTCCAAAGCCAAGAACACAGCATCCATGGGACCTGACAACATGCCAGGCTGCTTTCTACATGAACTACGGAATGAACTGGCACCCCACCTAAGCACCATGTTCAATCATAGCCTCATCTCAGGCTTTGTACCCACTGTATGGCAAACAATGACAGTTCTCCCACTCCACAAAGGGGGAGCCACCACGGACCCTGGGAACTACTGCCCCATTAGCCTAATGAGCCTGGTCTGCAAGGCCATGGAATATATCATCATGGAACTTATAAACAAAGACATTGGTAATCTCCAAATTCTGGACCTCACCCAGTTCGGTTTGTAAAAGGCAGATCATGTCTCCTAAACCTGATTGACTTATTTGAAGCAGTCACCAAAGCCATAGGCGAGGGTAAGGTGGTTCACACAGTCTATCTAGATCTCGCCAAGGCTTTTGATACCATCCCCCACTCTGGAATTATAGTTAAACCCACTACACTAGGTATAAATACCTATGTCACAAGATGGGTTGCCAACTAGCTCACTGACAGAACCCACACTGTGAAAGTAGCAGACTCCAAATCTGACTTCAGAGCGGTGACAAGTGAAGTACCACAGGGTTCAGTCCTGGGTCCTCTCCTGTTTGGTATCTAATTTTCTGAAGTACAGGCTAACACAGAAGGTCTTTGGCTAACGACGTTCGCAAATGACTGCAAACTAGGAGCCATAATTGAAACTCATAACGATGTGGACATCCTACAAAAAGGCCTCACTGTGACAGATGCCTGGTGTCAAAGCCATGGCCTCAAGCTCAATGCCAAAAAGTGCATTGTCATCCCCTTTGGTAAAAACTCTGTACCAATGAGCTACCACATAGGTGTTAGTCTACTTAACACCAAAAGTGTGATAAGAGACCTTGGGACACAGGTGGACAGTAGTCTCTCCTTTGGTAATCACATCACCACAGTAGTCAGGAAATCCTTCTACGTGGCACACCTCATCACAAAAGGTTTCTCATCCAGGAAAAAAGAGGTCATTGCTCCCACTTACTCGTCACTCATTAGACCCATTATAGAGTACAGCACCCCTTTTGGTATGTACCTCACAAGACATCTACAACAACTGGAAAGGCCACAGAAATACCTCACAAAGAGGATTACTGGCCTCAAACAGATGCCCTATGCAGACCATCTCAAAAAACTCCAGCTTTACTTTGTCGCATATATTCTACTCAGAGCCGATCTCCACCTAACATACAAAGCTATGTCAAACCCAGAGCTGCTGAACATGCTCCACTTAAAGAAGTCCCAATCCCTCTGAGCTACACACTCTAGAGACCTAAACCTTGTCACTACATAAACAGAACATGCTGGAGGGATAGATTCCTGTCCTAGAGACTTCCCATACTCTGGAACAAACTACCTATCTATATCAAACAAAGCTCCTCATTAGCACTTTTCAAGAAAAATCTTGATGATTGGATGGAAAATGGGAAATTCACCCCGGGGATCACCTCTGTGGCTCTGATCGACAGAGGCAGAGGAAAATAATTTTCTTGGGTGGCGAAAGCCAGGGTACCTTTTTGACTAGGCTTGTATAGGCCATAGGGCCGATAGCCTAGTACCTACCTATGAATCTATTAACCTATGAACATCTACTCACACACTTTCCAAACACTGTAAGCTACAGGTCCAGATAAAAGTGAATCCAGGATTTACTTCATCCATTTTGTATGGCATAATGTAGACCATCAATTCATTGTTGAGAACTGTGGAAACACTGCTTGATACCTTCCACGAATAAATTCCTTCAGGAATGGTTATTCATAAATATGATACAGTTATATAATTAAACTCACCATAACAATACAGTTGTAAATAATATGATTACTGCTTGAAAGACTCTCTTCCTCCTTCCTGCAAGTCTTTCACTCTTTTTCGATCTGATTGTCTTTGTATATAAATAACTCTTTATCATTTACAGACTTTATGGGTTCTTATATGGTTTTATTAAATTAGAAATAATTTAAGCCATGTTGTTTCTATTTACTTTATTCTTTGGAGACATACCTGAGAGCCTTGGTGCTCACCACTAATATATACCAACAATACTTGACAAAACAACATTATATCAAGACATTTCAGAAGAGTGGTTTTACTACTTGTTGAATAGAAACACTTAACCAGAGATGTGCAGCAACTTTTCTACCTGTATCTCCATCTGATTTCTGAAAAGCAGTGCTGTTTTGCACACACCTCACCTGCACCATGCCAGGAATGCCCCACAGAACTGTGCAGAGTGCAGCATATTGATGTGCAGCACAGGGGTTGTTTGCAGCCTCAGTGTTACGTTTTTGCAGTTTTATAGACAGCATATGTCAACATTGTAGTTACCAAAAAATTACCTGCATGCAACAGGTCTAGAGCATTTAATAGAATGCATACCTGAGCAAATCGCTATTTGTTGAACTGATTTAAGTGAAAGCTCAGTTAAGCGAACAGTCATTTAAGTTATTTTCCTGGAAACCGACTACTTGTCCACCACTATGGAAAATAACATAATTATTAAATTAAACAATCGTATTAGACAAATTAAAATTATACATAAAACCCATTGGAGTGGGGGGCTGTGTCACCCTTCCTAAATATAATAACTCCAAGACCACACTATAGTGGAGGACAGGACAATAGTCAGTGGTGACCAAGTGGTTCGTTTCCTGGAGGCGAAATTCACCATTCTGGGAGTTCGATCTTGTAAATCGTCGCTGTTGTTGTCTCAGTGTTATTGGTTTTGGGAAGTTGACTTTTTAAAGTAGAATGTCTTATATATATATATATATATATATATATGTATATATATATATATGTATATATATATATATATAGTAACCAGAAAATGAAGCACCTTGGACTCACATATTGTGGCAAACACAGCTTTAATAGTCACAGTCCATCAAAACACAAATCACGAGACGTCCACAAGAGCAAAATTAACGTTCACAATGTAAATCTTGTTTTCGTCATCAACTTTATCAGATGATAAGATGTCTCATTCATCCCCTTTTATATGTCCGATAATTAAAATGTAACCAATGAAATTTAAGTTCAAATTAAAACCTAAATCCTTTGGACAGTACTCTACATCATTTACTAACATTAACGTACAACAGTGTAAAAGAAGACGTGTTTAAAAACATTTGTAGAACAAGTAAAATGTGAAAAAAGTTAAAATATATTGTAAAATCATTAATAAAAGTATCCCCGTACAAATTGTTAAAACTAGAATCTTTCCTAAATCAGCTAAAACATATAAAAAGTATATCCTGAAAGGTAAGCTAATAGTTCCCTCTAGTGGCAACTTCTAAAATTAAAATAAAGTCCAAAAGAAAAAAATGTTATATTATAGAACAAAATTGAACTTAGGTATTCAAAATATATATGCTAATGAATCTGAAAGGATCCATTAAATATAAAGTGTAAGAATAAACCTTAAAATTAAGAAATAAGAGTTTAGCAGATCTTAATTTAAGTACTGGCAACAATTAAATCATATCATTAAGACCTGGAGTCTTAGTAGCTTCCAAAACCAGTTGCCAGTATAATTCTCTGTATTCTACTAGGGTTTCCCACATGCCACCCCTAGGATCAATTACTACTACTTCTAAAATAGTTCAGCCTTACTACATAACACACTGTGTTTATATAGTGCACTGGTTTTACATTTGGTCCTATTGTCATACAGGTGTTCATATATCCTTTGCTTTAATTTCCTTTCACTTTTGCCTACGTAAAAAAATCCACATTCTTTACAAACAGCTAAATAAATAATACCCTTTGTATTGCAATTAGCGTACGTGTTCAAAACTAATTTCCTTTTTCTAGCTTTTAAGTAGAAAAATTCGCCTATCACCAAATGGGAACAAAAATTACAACTGCCACATTAATGTAAACTCTTTTTCTTTTTTGAACCCTTTTCCAACTTATGTTTGCTTGAACCTTTTTTTAGCAAGTTCTTAATAGTATTTCCTTTACGATAAATGTATTTGAGGTCATTGTCAAAAATATGTTTTAAATCTGATAATCTGGCAAAATGTTTCCATTCTTTGTCTATAATTCTCCTAACCAGGCCAGACTGGCCATCGTAGGTAGTTATAATTCCTGAACTGTAATTCTCATTTGTGATTTCCTTAGATACATTATCATTAGGACTTTGCGGTCTCCCTAAAATAGGAGCAAATTTAGTAGCTCTTCCTTCTATTACCTCATTCCGTACCTGGTCAAACAAGTCACTTGGGTAACCTCTATTCAAAAACAGTCCTTTCAATACCTCACACACTATAAAAAATCTCATTGTCAGAAGTCGTTCTACTTAAATGCATTAGTTGTCCTTTCACCACTCCTTTCTTCTGGTGAGGTGGGTGCGAACTTGAATAGTGCAAATAGGAGTTAGAAAAAGTATCTTTTCTATAAATCTTGGACATGAAACCATCTTTATTCTTTCTTATATTCACATCTAAGTAATTTAATTCTTGACAATCAAATTTGTGTGTGAAGCATAAGAAACTGGTTGTTCCATTGATATATTTTACAAAGGACTCAAAGGTGTCTCTTTGTCCTTCCCATAGAAAACGTAAATCATCCAGAAATCCACCATAAAAGGTCCAAAAAACATTTATATGAGGAATTTAAAATGTAGTTGTTTTCCCATAAGGCCATAATAATGTTAGCATAGGTGGGAGCACAATGTGCCCCCATCACCACACCTTGAGACTGTTTGAAGTATTCACCTTCAAAGAAAATAAAATTGTTCTTAAGTGCTACTTCCATCAAGACCAAAACTGTTCTAAATTTATTGTGTGTTAACTCTTTGTATGAGACAAGCATTTCCTCAAACCATTCAAGACCAATATTGTGCGGTATACTGGTGAATAGGTCCACCACATCAAGGGTTCCAAAAGCTACCCCCTCGGTAAATAAAGAATGGTTTAAATTTCTCAAGAAATCCAACGAGTCTTTTAATATATTGTTACTGTTAAGCACTAATCCCTTTGTTTTCAAATCTACATATTTAGCAAGAGGTGCAGTCACTGAACCTTCAGCTGGAACTATTGCTATTAAAGGTGGATCATTCATATCCTTGTGCACCTTGGGGATACCAAAGATAGAGGGTACTTTAGGTTTCTCAACATGTAAATATCTGTATGTATCCACATCTATTAACCCTTCCAATAATAAATCATTTAATAAAACTCGTATCTTATTGTATGCTATGTTAATTTTGTTTATAGATGTTCTCGTATATTTGTCAGAATTATTTAAGATTTCCATAATTTTTCCTTCATATGTAATATGATCCATTAGCACAAGTCCCCCACCCTTGTCAGGTTTCATACACCTTAAACTCCTGTTGTTACTAATTTCAGTAAGCACTTTCTGTTCTGGTAAAGTTAAATTAGGTTGCACATAGTGTTGTCTCAAAGAAGTTCTTAATTTACTTTCCACGGTTGTTTCAAAGTTTTTTAATTGTGGATGCAAAGGTGGGTTAAAAGTGCTACTACGTTTCAAACAATTTTCTTTAAAACTAATTTTCTTGCCATTAAAAAACAACTCCAGGATCTTTTTCCTGATAAACAGTTTAAAATCCACCAGTAGCTTGAAAATATTTGTTCTCTGTTTTGGAATAAAACCAAACCCCTTAGAAAACAAATCAAAAGTAATAGTAGTTATGGGGATACTAGAATAGTTAAAAATCTTTAAACCTTTGTAAGTCCATTTAAAACCATCAGTTAAAATAGTGTCTACTGTTTCCAAACTGGTTGGTTCCCCACTTGGGTTCCCCGCTGCCTGCCCTTGTAGTTTTTTGAATTATAATCGACAGATTGCTTAGACATTAACCTTTCAGACCTTCTTAATGGAGGAAATTCTGAAACATCCTAATTATTTTCATAAAAAAGTATTTTGATTTGTTCTAGTTTCAAAATTGTCTTTGTCCTGATGTCCACTAAATCTCCTTCCCCTGAACTTGGGTTTGGGGTAATGTGTCATAGTCTTGTATTCTTTTATATCCCTCTCAATCTTGCCTATCTTTCTGTTTTGAATTTCCACACATTTAACTTCTAGGTTCTTAAGCAACTTGTGATATTTAATTTTTTCCTCTTCAGCTGTAAATAACAGATCACTAGTACATTTGTTAATACACTCAATATTAGTATGTAATTTCTCCATTTCAACTTCATTGTTTTTAATTATTGCTCTCATTATGTCAAAGCCACACTTATCAAAGGCAATCAATAAATCATGATAAAATTCACTGTCATCCACTACATTGTTAGGAAATTTACAAACTCTCAACCCTTTTGGTACAATGTTCAGTTGTAAACAGTGTTTAAGGTATGAATTATCCATATCCAACATTTTGTACTTGTATAAACAAAAATCTAAATCATTGAGCAAGTTAATGTAAGTCCTGTTGTTGCCAGAAATAGAAAGCTTTCTTTTGAAATCAAATTTGACATTTAAAATGTTTTTAAGTTGTCTCTGAGTACCTGTAACACAAGCATTAGTGTCTAGTCCCGTCTGCGAGCCATTGTTGTCGATAATAACTCTTGGTTCCCCAGAAGGAAACCTTACATTATCTTGGTTCGGGGTAATGTGTGGAAAACCATCCAGACTCTCAGTGGTAACAGTATCACATCCAAAATCCTCTCGCTCATCTCTTTCGTTGCGTTCGTTGTTGTTGGCGGCCATTCCCTCACTCGGAATAGCATGCCTGCCTACTTCTTGGTTTCCTGGTAAAGGTAGTGATGATAGCAGCATAGCCATCGATTAGCTAACAGGCGTCAATAGTCCCACTAGCTGCATCAACTGCCCAATGAGCTTGCGAAGCTCTCCAAGCTCAGAACCCTTGTTAACACTATCAGAAGCCATAGCCACATGCGAATCCATCTGAAAAAAAAAAAAAACAGAACCACAAAAGAAACAGATGGTGCCAGTAAAACTAGTAACCAAAAAACAAAGCACCTTGGACTCACAGATTGTGGCAAACACAGCTTTAATAGTCACAGTCCAACAAAACACAAAGCACGAGACGTCCACAAGAGCAAAATTAACGTTCACAATGTAAATCTCGTTTTTGTCATCAACTTCATCAGATGATAAGATGTCTCATTCATCCCCTTTATATGTCCAATAATTAAAATGTAACCAATGAAATTGAAGTTCAAATTAAAACCTAAATCCTTTGGACAGTACTCTACAACATTTACTAACATTAAGGTACAACAGTGTAAAAGAAGACGTGTTTAAAAACATTTGTAGAACAAGTAAAATGTGAAAAAAGTGTAAATATATTGTAAAATCATTAATAAAAGTATCCCTGTACAAATTGTTAAAACTAGAATCTTTCATAAATCAGCTAAAACATATAAAAACTATATTCCAAAAGGTAAAATAATAGTTCCCCCTTGTGGCAAGTTCTAAAATTAAAATAAAGTCCAAAAGAAAAAAATGTTATATTATAGAACAAAATTTAACTTAGGTATTCAAAATATATATACTAATGAATCTGAAAGGATCCATTAAATATAAAGTGTAAGACTAAACCTTAAAATTAAGAAATCAGAGTTTAGCAGATCTTAATTTAAGTACTGGCAACAATGAAATCATGTCATTAAGACCTGGAGTCTTAGTAGCTTCCAAAACCAGTTGCCAGTACAATTCTCTGTATTCTACTAGGGTTTCCTCACATGCCAACCCTAGGATCAATTACTACTACTTCTAAAATAGTAAACTGAAATTCAGCCTTACTACATAACACACTGTGTTTATATAGTGCATTGGTTTCACATTTGGTCCTAATGTCATACAGGTGTTCATATATCCTTTGCTTTAATTTCCTTTCACTTTTGCCTACGTAAAAAGATCCACATTCTTTACAAACAGCTAAATAAATAATACCCTTTGTATTACAATTAGCATATGTGTTCAAAACTAATTTCCTTTTTCTAGCTTTTAAGTAGAAAAATTCCCCTATCACCAAATGGGAACAAAAATTACAACAGCCACATTTGCGTAAACCCTTTTTCTTTTTTGAACCATTTTCCAACCTATGTTTGCTTGAACCTTTTTCTAGCAAGTTCTTAATAGTATTTCCTTTACGATAAATGTATTTGAGGCCCTTGTCTGTATAAAAGCAGCATTAGTTAGGCATATAAAAATAAATGGAATTATTTCTGACTGTGAACATCTACATTTGAAATATATGTGCCCTGGACAACTGGATGCATTTTTTTTCTTTTAACAGTTTTTATTGCCTATAATTTATCTGTTTTACACACTTTCCACTTTAGCACAAATCTTTTGCTTTCATATCTCTCATTGCAGACTTCCTTTAACAATAAACATTGTGTTATTCATTAACTCTTGCCATCTGCCAATGAAAGAGTCATTCTACCCACCAGTCTGATGTTTCTACTTTCTTAAACTGTACTTCTTCCTTTCCCATATGCCCTCCTTAGCTTTGTACTCTTGTTAAAATCATGCTTCCCTTTACTTCCTGAACCATTACCACTGTTCTATTCTACCCTTCCACATTGATCTCTCTTCTTCCCTGTCCTCCCCTTCATTTTCTTTTCAAAATCCTTTAATCTGTTTTCCCAGAACTGAGATACTCCTTTTGCATCCTCTTCTCTAATTCTTTCTGTCTTACTATCTCTATCCCTCTATCCTCCCATGCCTTCACAATTTTCTTCTTCTTAGTCATTACCCCTTAGTAGGATTTATTCCCTTTATTTTCTCGTCCATTTCATGCCCCTACATTTCCTTGCACACTCATAAAAAGCTCATAAGTTCCATGTTTCCAACCATTAATCCCCTACTACATATGTAATAGAGCTGCAATCCCATTCCCCATCTACAGTTATCATCTAGCCATCATCCTTCTGCTTTTTTACCCTCACCAGTGGTCTGTACTTCCCATGAAATTTCCACTGCACATCTACAGCTGGACCTTCTTGCCAGTTCTTACAATTTCTCCCCCAAAATATCAAACAACTCATCCTCTCTTGCACTGCTCTCATTCTCCTGTGAAGTCTGACCATTAAGTTGTGACCTTCTCCTTTAGGCTGCCAAAACCTCCTGCAATAAAAGCCAAGTGAATTAAAGGACTACAAACATGAAAACCTCAACCTGCTATGTGACAAAATATCAACATTTACTTATGACCACACTTCCTTAGACATTAATACAGCAGAAATATTCACTAATGCGTTTTCTATCATTAGTTCCAAAAAGATTGCAGTCCCAACAAGTGTCATGGGAAATTAAAAAAAAAACACAGGTGCCATGGGAAATTAAAAAAAACACCTTGGCGATTCACCACCTTAAATAAACTAAACAACAAAAGAAATAAAACTCCTTAAATTATTCAGTAAATCTAGAACAACTCTTCTTAAGGATAATATCAAAAACATTACCAAAAAGCCTGAAGAACACTATCAGATACACTAAAGGTACCCATGAACTTAGGTTAGCCCTTGAAGCCAAAGTAATTACAAATATTTCTTTAGCTGTGTTAGCAAACTGGAAAAATACCCTAAATGTATAATGGAACCTCCTATTTTGACTCAGATTATATTGTCAATATACATGCAAACAAACGAATAGGAAGACACAGAGACAGCTGATATATCCAGTTCAAAACTTTTACTGCAGTGCAACAAAACACAAGCGCTTTCACCAAACAGGCATCATCAGGTGTATTACAAAAGCACTAACAAACACACCCCTATTTATACATCAAATGTCACATGATACAAATTTAAATTTAAAACCACAAATTTAAGGACACAACACATATAAAAGACATATAAATTTAATTTACATGCAAACAAATTTAGTGTCAGCTTTACCACTGGCTCTGCTATTCATTACCCCAGAATATCTGATTCCCTCACTCTAAAGATCATATATTGAAAGTGTAACCAAGACCAAAAATACTTCCTCCATGGGACCTGAAAATATACCTTGTTGCTTAATTAATAGTGTTAAACATGCCCTCAATGACACACTCTTCAACCAGTTTAACTTAATTTTAGCTTCTAGTTTTGTTCCTGTAGAGTGGTATGCAGCAATGGTGATATCCTTCCATATGGGTGGCCTTACAACTGACCTGGGTAATTGCAGACCTATCTGTCTTATAAACCTTACCTGCAGAGCCATGGAATGTACTGTAACTGGCCTAATAAACTGTGATGTCAAGAATCTTGTTAGACTTGACTCCTGACAATCTAGCTTTGAGAAGGGTATCTTCTGTCTATTTACTTTTATAAATTCTTCAAAAGGATTAGTGAGGCTATAGATAGTGGCTGTGCAGTGTAGGGTGTGTAGTGTATCTTATCTTGAAAAATCCTTTGGCACCATCCCCCATGCTGATATCATAAAAAATGTAAACGCTTTAAAAATGATCCATATTGGGTAAGATTGTCCTGGACCTTCTGTTTCTCCACAAGTCCAATATCTCCACCAGTGCTAGAAACAATGACCTAAGTCTTCATCAACAGATAAATAAAACATAATGGAGTAATAGGTTTATAACCCAGTTACCCCCAAACCTCTCGGAAAAAAAAAAAAAAAAACTTCCCTTGTGCAGTGAGGCTCACTATCTTCCTTTAAACATAAAATAGATGACTGGTTGTGTGTCTACAAACTGACTCCTGGATTGACTGGTATGCCCCCCCCGGGTAAAAGTAGATGCTGTCAGAATGAGAGTACTGGCAAGGTAATAAGGGTCATGAAACTCAGTGGAATATCCATGAATCTAAATATCCACCAAGAAAAACAAAGTACTAATGAAATACCACGATAAAAGCCAGTGATGTCCATGGACAAATGGTTTAATAAAAGCTTATCCATGAATCTAACCCATTTCTCCCAAAGCTATGTGACTGCCTTCTTAGTATACCTCGTATCTAAAACTTCTATAAATAATCCCATTTCTTCTTGTCTGGGTCTTACCCAATTCCTGCCCTTCTACCCCCTCTCTTTCTACTTGCTTCTTCCTATCTGTCTCCTTACCTCTCTAGTTAATGGGGCCTGTTCACTTAGCCCCCTTAAATAACAGTCCTCCACCCCCACCCTGTATTTCCATCTCATTTCTTCACATTCACTAAACTCCATCACTCTTTCCCCTTCTTTAACAATATGCTTAATTGTAACTATTCTTAATCCATAACATTTCTATACCCTCCTACTTTACTTCCCCCTTTTTTCCAACTCCAGACATCTTAATGGCAGACCCCCATTTTTCTCCCTGTTGCTGTTTTTTTCCATCCCTTGAAAAGACATCTCTATTCTAAAGGGATCTACAATACAATATGCTCTTGTGTTCTTTTTTAACTCTCCATTACATTTTTCATTTCCCTCATTATACTAACATCATCCTCTACTATTTTACCCAGATATGCAGACAGCTCCTCCCTTCTTCCTTGTCAGTAACATCTCTGCTTGAACAGTAATGTCTTATTTTTTCTTGATTTCTTTTATTTCCTTTTCCATATAATAATACTCTCTTGTATTCATCTCTAATTTCTCTAGCACATTTTTATACATCTTTCCATACTTCACGTTCTCTTCCTTCTTACACCATACTGCCAATGAATAAATACTTTTAATACTTGGTTTTATATTCAATCCACCATTCAGACCAGTTTTTTTTTATAAAAATCCTTCCTGGTTATATGATCCCTCCCTAACTGCAATGCTCCCCACTCTTCATCCCATAATTTCTCATTTATTCTTTTTATTCCTTTTCCATATTATTAAATGATGCAAAAAAAACGTGCCTCTGCTGTGTCACCATCTGCTACATCCAGAATTCCCAACAGTACAAAATAATTGCTTTTAAATCCAATCTCCCCTTATTGGGGCTAGGATCCCCACATTACACATGCACTCAGGTCATTGGACCACAGGTACCAGTATGACACAGTCATAGTCCATGTGGGTATAAATGACCAGAGATGTACCTCCCTAGACTATATGAAGAGAGACATCATGGAGCTCTCAGAATATGTGCCCCGGGCTGGTATGAGCCTAGCATTGAGCAGCATTTTACCTTCTGCAAGGATGATGCTACAATGTAAACAAAAGATGACTGATTTTAGTAATTGGCTTAATTTCTGGTTTCATTGTATGGGTGGTGCAATATTTGTCAGTATGGAAGGAGATGGTCAACAAGCCACACCACTTTGCCAGGATGGTCTGCACCTCTGTCCTCTAGGCTTTTGAATATTAGCTAAAACATTGTCCTCCTCCATAGTGTATTTTCCAGAAAATGCCAAACTGAAAGTACTTCTGACATTGCAAATCAAAACTAAGAAAATTTAAAGGTGTTACTGCTCAGTGCGAGGAGTCTAAACAAAAAACTCCACTCCTTAGAAGGTCTCTTAACACTAGGGAATGCTGACACCTGTGTGGTCATGGAGACATGGTTTAAAGCCATACGGAGCAGACCAACAGTACAAGATTCTAATGCATTCCAAACATTTAGGCCATCTGCCACACAAACAGGAACTAAAGGTGGAGGTGTCTCGATTTACACAAAAAATAAGTATAACTCAAGGCTGGTCAAACAGGACAATGCACTTGTGCTTCTCCATGTTCAAATCAGCATAGGCAAAATCCCATACCAATTCCTTGCAAGCTATATGTTCCCCTCTATGACCTAGGAAACCCATACCATATATTTAAACGTATTGGAAACTTTCACCATCCAACCCAATACCATATTCATGGGTTACCCCACAAACTGGGAATCATGTACAACACCAAACATACATTCACAAATACACCAACTAGAGGTTTGACCATAATGGATCTGGACATCAGTAATATGGGAGAGTGCTACACAACCCCTAATGTAATGTCTTCTCTGGTAAGGTCAGATCACAAAATGGTCTCCCTTAAAGTAAAACTAAAACTTGGAACCCAAGCTAACCCTGGAATATTCAGGAACTACCTACTATTAAGTGATAACCTGGCAAAATTTCAAGCCCCCACAAACTCTGAGAACACTGCTACCTACATGGAACTGTTCATAGAAATGCTATACAAGCATGTTAATAACTGCTTAGGGGTAACTGTATCCATCCAGAAGAACTACAGAACTAACTCAAAAAATAAGCCACTCTAGTGGAATCCCTGCATCAATAGTCTGTATAACAGAAGGAAAAAAATCATGTCAGCAAGTATAAGGTGCAGGACCCAGCAGGATAAAAGCACTCTCATCAAACTAAACAAACAGCTCAGAGAACAAATAAAGTATACCAAAGCAAAATTTGAGTTATATTTGGCATTCCAGCCAAGAACAACCACAAGGCATTCTTTAGCTATGTCTGCAACCTCAAGGCAATATACACTTGTGTGCAGAGCTCATTGTTAATGGAGCCACCTATACTGAGCCAGAAAATATATAGCTAACCTACTGGCTGGTAAACTCAGCTACAACTCTACCACTCTCTCTCTCTCTCCCTCAACCTTCCCTCAGGAAATACCATCAAATATAACTAATCCTGCTATCACTGGGGAAAAGGTTCTTAATACGCTCTCTAAGGCCAAGAACACTGCATCATTGGGCCCAGGCAGTATTTCAGGATGCCTTTTAAATGGCATGAAACATGAGCTATCAGGCCCTCTGGATTTGCTATTTAACTGTAACCTCGAAACAGGCTTCATGAATGGAAAACAGCAACATTCATCCCTCTGCACAAAGGTGAGCCATCTTCAGACCCTGGAAACTAAAGACCCATAAGTCTCACTAGTCTCATATGCAAAACCATGGAATGAATTATCATGGAAATGATCAATAATGGCATAGGAAACCTCCAGACACTGGACTTAACCCAATTTGCTTTTGACAATGGCAGTTCATGCCTACTCAACCCGGTGGAACTTCTTTGGGAAGGTCAGCAAAACAACGGATGAGGACAAAATGGTTGACAATGCTCCACTTGGGCATTGTTGACAAAGTCAAGAGGTTAGGTACAAGCCCTTATGTCACCCATTGGATAGAAGCTGGGTCATAGCCTGGGACCCAGGAAATTAGAATTGGGGGAGTCCACCTCTACAAAGAGGCCAGTCACAAGTGGAGTCCCTGAGGAAACAGTCCTGGGACTGTTCCTTTTTTGCATTTACTTCTCTAATGTCAAAGCCAATGTCAATGGCTTCTGGCTGACAAAATTTGCAGATGATTGCAAATTAGGAGATGTCATTGAATTCTCCACCAACACAAATATTCTCCAAAATGGGCTGACACAAATAACTCATGTCACAGCCATGGACTAACACTAATTACCTAGAAATGCATAATAGTGTCCTTTGGGAAGTCATCCAACCCTGGTAGCTACTATATTGACAACACATCTCTAAGACTTGACCCAGTAGTTAGGGACTTGGGGCACACACCAACAGTAATCTATCCTTTGACCATCACATGTCTGCAGTAGTGAGGAAATCATTCCCCTTTGGTATGTAACTAACCAGGCATGGCCACAGAGATTCCTCACTAAAAGAATACAGGGCATAATTAATATGGTCTCTGCAGACTGCCTTAAGGCCCCTATCACTCTATTGTCTCCTACAGGCTGTTGAAGGGAGATCCATGCCTAGCATATAAGGCAATGTCAGACCCCACTTTGATGGACCTTCTGTATATCCGTAAAAGAAATAGCACCAAAATTACCTGTTGTAAAGACTTATGACTTGCCTGTGATATAAATAGGAACTGCTAAAGAGACAGGTATCTATCGCAGAGACTACCCCTTCTCTGGAACAGGTTCCCTTGACCCAATTCAAATGTAACTTAAAACATTGTATGTGGAATAGGAAATTCATCCCAGGTTTGGCATTTAAGTCTCTATTGGACACATGCAGCATGCAAATGTTTTTTTTCTCCCAAGCTTACACTTATCAAGGGTACGAGAACTTGTCAGAGATTTGGGATGTATGGCTATGCTTAAAAAGGCCCTTGTGGTTGTTAGCCATGTAAACACCAATAAATCTATGAACCTATGAAGTCCATTAACTTTTATTCCACACAGCTAACTTACCACATTTTAACAGTTCTTGATTTTTTTATCTTTCCCTTTCCTTTTACATTTTCCCCTTAAATCACAAAGCCCCCTGCAATAATAATTTGTATATTTGTATGTTAACTACCACATAATCTAACATTTAATGAAACAAATTCTCTCTTTCCTTACCATTTGTATATGCATCTAATGCTATAATTCTGTAAACATATTCTCACCACCTGACATCTACAACAGTTAACCTTCCTATCCTTATGAACGTTTCAGCTAATAACCTTCCCATCCTTATCAAAGTTTCATCTAAAATGTTTACTGTTTTTTATACAATACAGCCACGCCTCACAGTAAGACGCTGTCCGGTTCGACTCTCAGCTAGAGTGTCTTCTGCGTGGAGACATGCGTGAATGAGCGTTCCCTCGCTGGAGGTTGTGCGTCAGGGCTGGCAACTCGGTACATAAAAATCAACTGCCAGTCATTAGCAGACCGGAGTTCCGCTGTGGCGATCCCTAACCGGGAAAAGCCGAAATACACAACAACAACAACATACAATACAGCCACTCTAGAATAATATTTGCTTCCTAAATTCCATATTATTTTCCACCGCACACTTTTTCTGTTTGACATCTTTCTTCACTTGTCAGGAGTCTTGCATTCTCTATAAGAATAATATCTACATTATATTTAGCACATCATTTCAGTATCCTTATCATTTTTGCAGTATTAAAAATACTATTCATATTTACTGAATGCACTCTAAAATTATTACTTTTCCTACTTTTTAAGTTGAAGGGAAGTATTTAAAATTTTCATTTTCTTATTTTTTTATTTTTTCTCCAGCTGAATATTTTTCTGATTTAATGTACAACTATTCCTGGAACCTCAGAATGAGATTTTTCACTATTTTTATTAACTAAAACTACTCCTTACCTTTCTTTTTAATCTTTGGTGATGGATTTTTAAATCTTATTTCCCACACCCTTACCCTAGGACCTATCAAATTTAGTTTCTTAACATCCTTTATACTCCCTTCGCGAACACCTGACTTATCACTTTAACTGTCTTCTTCATTTTCAACACTGTCAGTACAGTTACCTTCATTTTCCTGAAATATTTCATTTTTATCTGTCATCTTTTATTACTTTATTCTTTTTATTAACACACTCTTCCCTCTTTCCCCTACTTCCTCATTGCTTTCAGATATTACAGTACTTTCTTTTTCATCCTGCTAACAGTATATTGCTTATTCTTTTTATAGTTAAACAAAAAAATTCCATTCGCTTTCACATATTCTGTATTCCTTTTTATACTTATTCAACAAATGACCTTTCACCCCACATTGATTACATCTTATTTTTATGCACTTGTATATCAGATGACTGAAATCCCCGCAAAAAAAAAATGTTCTCAGCTGCCCACATACCTGATTGTTCCCTTATTACCCTCTATATGTATACCACTTGGTAAATGCTTTATCGCATCTTTTTCATATTTTAAAATAACATCTGCTTCCCACCCTCTTTCCAAATATCACTGTCATCTTTAACTTTTACAGTATCAGAAACCGAATAATGCATAAATGAAACATAATTTTAACATCTTTTAATTCGATTTCAGCTGTGCAAAATTGAACATACACTTTTTTTAATGAAGTCTCTTGCCCTGAAATATATATCCATTTCATGGGTAACGGTCCTTTTTTTTGCAATTAAACAAACCTCTTCCAAGTAAGTCTTCAGTCTCAAATGTTAAGTCACAAAATGTCTCTCTCCACAGATGAATCAAAGATCTAATGTCTTTTGCTTCAAAACCCAAAGGTAACACTAAATTATCCCACACAAAATATCTGGCTATTATTTTTTCTTTCTTCTCCGAACAACCTTCTTTTCTTTTTAATAAAGTTAAGTACGTTTTATCTTGCAACTACATCAGCATATGATTTTTCAGATTGTGTCCCACCTGTTACTGTATGCCCATCCAATTCATGACTCATTTCCTTTCTGCCCAACTCAATGTGCATTCCAAAACCTTTTCCATCGTATCCAACCACATAAACTTAGACTCTTCTCCAGAATCACCTTTGTTAAATAAATCAATGTTTTTTTGATCAGACACACATGCAGAAGCAATTTCAGTTACTACAACATCTTCAAAATCCAGAGGTTTCAAGTCAACTAAACACGGACTATTTATACTATCCACTCTATTTTCAACAGTTTTCACCAACATAACAGCTCTTGTCTCCCTCCATTACTGCACAGCTTCTGTTAGATACATCTGTGCCAAGAATAAAAGCAGGAAGTGCAGCAGCAAAAACTTCCCCTTTAACAATGAAAAGAGGAGGGGGGTTCCCCAATGACCTGGTCAAATTTCCCCTAGTTGTCTAAAAGTACCACCTAGGGTGTCCCTAAGAAGAGGCCACAAGCATAGTGGGACTAACCTTTTCAGCAAAAAATACAGAAATAAATGAATAAATTTATTATAAAAATTAGGAATATAGTCAGTAATAATAATAATAATAATATTCTTACCCACCCTGCCCACTGTTTTACCCTTTTATACACTGCTCTCTGTTTTTCCAACTCTCCCTCTTCTCAGTGCTTCCACCTAAGTTCTCCCTTTTCTGTTCCCTTAAATATTTGTGCCAAATTCATAGCTGTCACATATCTTGCTATGTCTTACAAAGCCCCCCCCCAATTTGTATCTTTCCTAGCAATCTTACTTCCTTTCATTCTCGTACTAGTCATAGCACACATTTTCTGTATCTCCTCTAACATCTTTTCCTTTGGACTTATCTGTATATCCTTCTGTCTATAAATTGCATGTGGTAAAAGTAGCATTGTAACTGCCTTTTCCATCCCCTTATAGAAAAATAATCCAAAGACTTCATAAATCTCTCCCTCTATTATTCATCCTGATATCCTCTTCTTTTCCATATACCTTCAGCCCTAAGCAGCTCGCTTTCTCTCTGCTTCCCCTCACCTTGACCACCACTAACTTTTTCAGATGAAACCTTAAGTCTAATTCCTACTCATCCCCTAAAAGGGCGTTTCTGTAGTTGGCAACTGCTTTTTTATATCTTTTAATAACACCATGCAGTCATCTTTCAAACATTACATGCTACTTGTCCTCCTCAGCTCATCTCTTTCCCTCAAAATTCTTCTTATTCTCTGAATAAGGCTGTCAGTCTCAAATGAAAATAAGCTGAGGGAGAGTGGACATCCCTGCCTTTTTCCTTTTCCTTTTCTTGGTTTATACTCCCCAACCTTCCTTCTGTTCATTCATGGCCTTCTGTACAGTGCATGAATCCCATATAACCACATACCATCACCTACTTTCTGCTGCATACTGTCAAATACCTTCTCGCAAACAATTATGAATACCTTAGCATCACCCTTCACTTTTATCTATGTTCCCTTTACAAAATGTATTAGTGTTCTCCAATGATCATTTGACATTTGACCATTCACAGAACCTATCTGTTCTTTCCCTGTAATGCCTGGCAAAATCTGTTACATTAATTTTTTTCAAAATTAAGGCAAAAATATTTACATCTTCATTACATGGGCCTATAGTTTCTCAGATCCTTAGCATCTCCTTTTCTCTTAAATAACACCGTTGCTGTTACTTCATACATTGATTTGGAAACTTACACCTCCTCTAAACTCCATTAAATAAATTCCACATCCCCTCTTTCACCTACAAACCCATACGTTTTAAAAATATCATTTGGAAATCCATCTAGGCTGGTCTATATCAGAAGATCGAAAGCTTACAAGTCCGAAGCTCACAACTTTGGACTGCAAACCTCGAAAGCTGACAACATCGAACGTACAAAAAAAAATACTAACTACCAAAAGAAAAATGCTCTATGCAGGGGGGCAAGTCCCCCTGCACCCCCTACATCCCCTGCTACTTAAATATACCAACTCCGAGATCACACTATAGTGCAGCAAAGGGAAATCTTCCCTTCCCGCACTCTATGGCAATCTCTGTTCTGCGGTTCGATGTCAGCTTTTGGAGTTTGAAGTTAGAAGTTGTGACCTTCGAACTTATCAGCCTTCAATGTTCTGATATAAACCCCATCTAGGCTCCCTGCTCCCCTCTTCTTCAAATAACAAATGGCTTCCAAAACTTCCATCTCTATAACTTTATTCAACTCTGCCCTTTGTCTTCCATCAGCACTGTCATATATCATTTAGTAAACCCTTTCCAGTACTTTCTTGTTTCCTTTAAAATACATCATACTATTTTCTAAAATCCTGCCTAATTTCTCTTGTACTCCTCAACACCTCCCCATTCCTTCACCTGATTTTCCCTTGCCAATGCCTTTTTGCTCTGATCCTTAAACTGAACACATCCTGCTCCCTAACCCCCACAACATTGCCCCTCTTTAGCTATCTCCATCTTCACCTCAGTTTCCTTTCACTTTTTCAACCTTTAATTCCTCTTTTACTATTGCTCCTTTTACTCACAATCCTATGTTCAATACCAGAATTCCTCTCTAAGAAGAACAATTGAATGGGGAACAGGAAACTCATCTCTGGTTTGGCACCTGTTGTCTCTAACGAACACAGGCAGACTGTAAATGGTTCATCTCCCAGGCCCCTGCTTGTAAATGTTTTATCTCCTAAGCCTCTACTTGCACTTATCAAGGGTACCAGAATTTGTCAGAGATTTGGGATGCATGACTAGGTTTAAAAAGGCCCTTGTGGTCATTAGTCTAGTAAACATCTAGGAACTTATGAACTTACTTATATACCAAACAAGTGCCTAACTGTTCATCTCCCTTCTTCTCTGCTTTTATTTTCAACATGTGTTACAAGATTTTCTTCTGCCATACCACTTGATTTATTACCCACCAGTGTCCTGGCTTCCATCTCCACTACCTTTCAACTTACCATCGAACTTACATTCCAAAATCACTAAACTACGACTCAGTAGCTCCATCTCCATCACTTTCCATACCCTTCTAATTCTGCTACAATCACTCTGAACACTAAAATCCTATCCAGCCTACTAGCTTGCCTTTTCTTATGCCTAGGAAAAGTAACCCACTTCTTTTCCTAATATCCTCTTTGCATTCTTTACCTGCCAT